>NC_143171.1:13264741-13572586 GCF_047325235.1 Durio zibethinus
GCTAGAGCAAGAAGCTATAATGTGAGATTGAAGATTAAATATCTAGACACACAATGGAGATGAGTAACCTCTAAACTTTTGTTTGAAGAAGATTTGAATTTGGTTACCTATTCTTGATGAAATTTGGATGCTTGATTGATTATGGAAAATTTGGTTACCTATTCTTGTTGGACATAGGATGCTTAATGGATATTGGTATATGCTTATTGATATATCTTGAATATACCGATTTTACTTGAGAAAATGTGAGCTTGAATTGAACATGCATTTATTTTGCATAAATATATTTGCTTAAATGATTTTGGCATAATGGAAATAATTTTTTGTTTTTTTTGTTATACATATTGATTTGTAATTGTTGAATATGCCTATATGACCATGTTGATTAAAATTACTCAATTTGTTCTTAATGCTTGGATAATGTGAAATATTTTTTTTAACTTGATTATTATATTCTAAATTATTTTAACTCTTGATTTGTGACTTAAAAAAAAATTTGATGATCATCTTGTGCTTAAATCATATGTATTGATGTTTGATTGTTCATCTCTTGACTTCTTATGAAATAATCTTGAAATATGATTTAATTGTTTATCCTTATTAATTCAAGATTTATTTCTTCTCTTGGGTTGATGACTTGATGAACACCTTGTGCTTAAGTGATATATATTGATTCTTTGTTCATCTATGTTTTTGGTCAAGATATGTGCTCATATGATAATTGGTTCAACTTGACCTTAATGCTTATGATTTGAAAATACTTAAATTTTTTATCTCTTGATTTTTAAAATATTTTTAAATATACTTGCTTTTGTGCTAAATTGATTCATTAATTTTGTGAAATATTTTGGAACTTGTGCTTAATTGACTTATCTTTTGGTTTGGGATTAAGTATTGATGAACTAATTGTGTTTAATGATATACGTTGTTAGTTCATCTATTGTTCTTGTCAAGTATGTGCATATATGGTAAATATAATTTATCTTTACTTGACATGCTTGCAACATGACTTAAGTGAGTGATTTTCTTATGATGTTTATTTTTAGCTTAAGTCATTGTTGATTATGGCCTATAATTTGTGTAGACATATTTATGCTTTTGTGCTAAAATTTTCTTGAATATGTTTTTGATGATAAATATGTCTTTCATGAGTTTTTAGTTTTCATATGGCCTAAAATTTATTTTGACATATTATTTGGTGAGTTCTTGAATATACATGAATATTGAATATGCCTATTTTATGTTCATGAATGATCTAAAAGGTTTGATTTTTGCACATTACATGAGAATTTTTGCTTTAGTGCCATTCTTGTGCTATTTGATGTTTAAATTGATATATGGCCTCTAGCTTAAGTATATATCTCCCTTGCAATTGACAACTTATGCTTAGTGAATAAATTTTCTTTTGACTATATTGACTTAAAATATGGAATTGTTTTCTAACAATTGGTATAATTTTGATCAATTGATTTTCTTGATGCTTCTAATGAAAATCCTTTGTCAAGAAATTTTTCTAAGTCTATGCTAGGAGAACTTGAAATGAGCATGGATGAGCCTACATTTTTGGAATTTCAAGTATAGCAAGCAAAGCATGTCATCCTCATTAATCAAGCCTAAGTACATAAAAGACTAGCTCAAATGATGTGGATTGGAGGATTCAAAGCCTCACTCAACTACAATGAGCACAACAACATAGCTTGATAAGGATGGAGGTAATTGTATTGAATCTATGCTATGTGCCTATGATTTATAATGTTTAATGCACGATTTGATAAATGCTTGCTTTTATAGGTGCAAAAATGAGATATTGTGTTTAATTTTGTGAACACATTGCACAAATTAATCACCAAGCTACTTGGTAGATATTGTTCTAATATTTTTTTTAAAGCTTGGGTTGATTAATTCACCTTCATTGATATTCATGCCTAGTTCTTAATTGCTTTGATGAGATTGATAATTTCAATGCATGAATATTTGGTCAATGCATGAATCCTTGAACATAGATATGAGTTAAAATTGATTGATTTCTTTATACATGTTCATTGATTGAGTCCATTGAGATAGCATGTACCATATTGTGTCTAAAGGTTTGCATTTTTTTTGGTATATTGGTCTACATGTTTTGAAATGTTCTTGCATATGCTTGTGTGATTTTGTTTGAAATAAATATATGTTTGATTGCTTGCATATGCTTAGATTAAGTATAATGTTATGCATTGAAATAATTTGGATTATAATTGAACAATTATGCTTTCATTATTTCTTTGCTATAGCATATGTGCTCATCATGTTTGGAAAATCATGCTTATATAATTTTTGTTATGACATGATGATAATTAAACCTCATTACTCATTAGTACTTATGATTTATTATATACATATGAGCTTTTGGTTCTTGTTTGGATAGGATAGCTTATGAAAGATTACTATCATCATTTATGCATGTATTGAATGAATCTTTCATATGCTTAAAGTATGTTTGTTCTATGAAAGTTGAATAAAATTGCTAACAATTGGTAACAATTGGTATCAAAATTGCTAAAGATTTTTTTAACTTTCATAGATGCTTATTTATGTGCCTATCTTTGATATAGCTTGTACATCTCATGCAAAATTGTGTGTGCCTTATATTGATTAATCCTTATTTTGAAAATGAGGAGAAATTTTATAATACAATTTTGCTTAATTTGTTTTATGATAACAATTGGTATGCTTCTTGATGACATATCTTTAATAATTGGTATCCATAATAATTGGTATGAGCTTGTATGCATGTGCTTGAATTTATGCTTAATTGTTATTGATGTTTTAGGTTCTAAGCATATCTTATGATAGCATGATTTATGAGTAGATTGCATATCATTCATTATCCTTTGCTCATAAATTTCATGTAGTAAATTTGATGACTTGTGCTAAAATGCCAAATTTGGATACACTTATACTTTTATGCTTGAATACATGTATATGAACTTCATTGTGCATATTACACTTGATTACATGCATTCAAAATACTCTTGATATTATTGGTATCAAGCATTTTGTCTTATGCCTTGAATTGATCTCTCTTTCTTTTGAAATGACAAAAAAGGGGGTGAGAGTTTAGAGATATTTCTTCTTGTATGCTTATTGCAATTGATATAGGAGTTTAAACATTTCGTATAAAGTGCATAAACAAAAGGGATGAGAAATGTTTCATGAATATATTTGTTAATGATGCCTCTTTGTGTTTATTTGCTTATTAATATGCTCATGCCTTTTCGCTATAACAAAAAGGGGGAGAAATATCATATAGACCAATTTGCTTATGCTTAATATACATATGTTTATGTGTGCCTAATCGCTATATATGCTCTAACATATGTTTGTTGATTGTGTTGGATTATGATGCATAAATTGAGGGAAAGTTTTGCCATTGGATTAGGATGCGCAAATTGAGGGGGAGTTTTGCCATTCATTGTTTAAAGGGGAGTTTTCCAAAATGTTTTTCTCAAAATCCTAAATGTTTCAAAGAAAGTTTTTCATCAAGCAAATTTATCTTTAAGTTTTGTCATATCAAAAAGGGGGAGATTGTTAGCCTTGAATTGATCCTTATTTTGAAATGACAAAACATTAAAGCTAAATAAACTTGATCAAGATTTTGAAAAAGATTTATTTAGTACATGTTCTTAAGTTTTATATTTTAGTACTAAATAAATAATATGATTTTCAAAGCTTAAACAAACCTTTCTTTGTTTTCATATTTCTTAAACCAAATCTATCTTTAAATATTATTTATTTGAGCTTAAATGAAAGTCCAATTGTTGTTTTTAAAGTGAACTTATTCATTTTGGACTTAATACAATTTTGATAATATTGGTTTTAAGAAATAGATTAACTTAAGAAAGCTGTTTTACAAGAACAAAGTTTTCCAACATTGAATTTGTTTTATTTTTCTGTATTAATTCACAAAGTCTTAATATTTGAATTTTATATGGTTGGAATGCTCATTGAGTCTACTTTCTAATGGATTAAGCAAAATCAAAATCCAAATTTTCTAAGAAAAGATTTTGAATTTTTACTAGTCACTCTGCAGTTGTCAGAAAAATTGCACAAGGTGTAAATTTAAAAATTTATTATAATTCGTACACAGTGAATTAGGTGATGAACTTTGATAAAAAGCCCTTTACGTCTAGTTTCTAAATCTTCAAATGATTTGTAATTTGGATTTGTATAACTCAAGTTATGATCAAATTAGTAAGTATAGTGTAAAACATTAAACTACCACCCAACATGGATATTATCAATCCCCTATAGAAGGAATCGATTGGTTTTGAAACAAAATGCTCCTAAGACTGAAAATTCAAAAAGGGATTAATCCCCTTCGGTTAGGCTATTTTCAAAGGGAAATTGGTTCAAAACATGAACCAATCGATCCCCTAAGGGAGGGGATCGATCCCCTGAAGGCCAAAATCACTCAAATAGCTATTTTATCAAGGATTCAACAGCTACTTTCACTTTCCAAACACTTTCAACGACTACTTCTTCAATTTCTCTATAAATTGGGCACCCCAACACACCAAGAAGATTTATGAATCAAGAGAGCAAAAGCCAACAAGCCATATTTTCATTCTCTCAAAGAATCAAGAGTTTTTAAAGCTTCAAAGTCTATATCTTTGTTTTATTGTATCCAAATTATATTTGCTGTTCATTCATCATTTTTTTGTACTTAAACTTAGCAAACACTTAGCCTTAGAGAGCTTGTTCTATTGTTTGCAAAATTACCTTGGATATACAAAGGTGGAAAAGAATAAGAGGTGAGGTATCCTATTGATATTGTAAAGGTAGAGGTTGCTATCTAAGCCTTAAGAAAAAGATAGAGATTTACTTAAAAATAGGTTTGTATCTTGCAAGAATTTTTCTTCAATTAGTGGATTGAAGCCTTGGTGTAGACAACCAATAGAGATGACGTAGGTACTTTGTGGAGAAAGACTGAACCTCTATAAATCATTTTGTTTGATTTCTTTATCCCTATCTCCTTATAATTTATTGTTGTTCATATTTGATTTTAAGTTCATTAATTGTTATTGTTTGCATTATATTTTCATCAAAAGTGCTTATTGTCTTAATTTCCATTCAACTATATTGAAATCATTGTTTGGGAAGAATTTGGAGAGATCTAATTCACCCCCCTCTTAGATCACCATCTAACCTATAAAGCTAACACAATTTAATGATGCATGAATGGATGAATGCATGCATTAGATGCTAGATACATAAAAATTCAATGATGCATGGATAAATAAATGTATGAATGTGAATATCAATGCACGAAAGATTAAATAAACCCAAACTCTTTCAACTTCATCACAAAATTTAACACAAATGAAACTAAAAAAGTTTCTTCACGTGTCTTAATCTTGGGGTATATACTAACAATTGATGGACGTGGCTTTAACCTAAGGTTGGCTTATTAGGTTATTCTATATACATGGTTAGGATATTTTGATAATCTAAAGTTCCCAAATTATTCCCTACACCATCATCCATTATAGATTAGTAAGTCACTCCAATCCTCATCCATGATAGGTTTCAAATAAAAATAGTTCAATTTGAGTGGCAGTTTTCACTAGCTCACATGGAGGTTATTACCTCACGATAATGTAGGTACGTACTCCCTCTTAAAAGAGGATAAAACTTGGGTAGAAAGCTTATGTATGAAATGCATGTGCAGTATCTATCAAGGAACATAAAAATAATTAAACAAACTTTCTTAATCAAATAAATAAATGAAACAAAAAGAACAAAAAAACAATAAACATGAAGAAATATAACAAAAATAAGTACATTAAAACCATCCACATAAAGCTTAAAATAATCAAAGATTAAAAACTAGCTTAACTCTTTAAGTCCCTAGTAGAGTTGCCAAATTGTCATAATGTATATGTCATAGAACTCACCCATTAAATACAAAACATGGAATCACCCCTAATCTTTTTTTTAACTTGGTTGATTGGCCACCAAAGTGAATATCTCTCTTTTAAGGAGGTTTTAAGCTTGATTAAGGGTTCCTAAAAAGAATAAGTTATGGTCATCTAAACAAAACTATGTTCGGGAGTTTGATTAACCGTAAGGAAGGTTATAACACCCCTATAATGCCCATCCTAAAATGGTTCCAATTAATCTCCAATTATTTTTTTAGCCTTAATTAAAATGGTATTTTATTCCCAATTATTTAATATTTTATTAATTTTAAAATAAAATATTGAATATAATTTTAGGTTTTATCCAACACTTTGGTCAACTACCTAAAAATATTCCTTACCTCAAGAGTATTCAAGTAACACACTTGTTTCCTTAAAGAAGCTCTGTCATCAAATTTATTAAATATTTTATGCAATTTAATATACACAATCAATAAAATACAACAATAAAATACAATAATCAAATAATCACAATTTAGTCAATTATAAAATCATCACAATTTGTTTATAATTTTAATTTTTCAAATTAGAAATAAATAAAATTTTTTATATTGAGATCAATTTCTAAATCCTCCAAAGCTTTAATAGAATTTAGAAAAGCTCTTTCACGTAAAAATTCCTAAGAAAATTACACACCTGTAACTTTCTTAGAATTTCATTATTAGTTGAACTTTTATTTATTCCAAAAATATACAATTAATTTTTTCTTACCAAATTGAACTTTCTTTATCTTATTCAAATAATTAAAATCATATACAAAAATTAATATACATGAAAAAATAAACTAAAAAAATAAATAAATGAATGGAATCAAATAAATGACAAAAAAAAAAAGTACTTGAAGCAAAGAAACCAAATCACAAGTGGGATATTACTTGGTTAAAAAGTGGTGGGATTTGTGATATAGGTCTATGTAATGGTACTTGCCCACTTCAATTAATGCCTTTTTTCAAGACTAGATTGCTTTATTTTCCTACCAGCAACGCCATCACAGCTTCTCCATGTGTTTCTTTTCAACTTCTTTTCCCAACCCAAATTTCTCAAAAGAAAATCCTAATTAATTAAAACCAAAAATAGAAAAAATATAAGAAAACTCTTAATTTTTGCTTTTTCTTTCCTAACTTTTTCTCTCTTATTTTTTGATTAATTCTTGATTGTCTCTAATTGATCATATGGGGTTTTTTTATAGACCTCTAATGCAAATTACAATAGGAAAAGGTTTTTTTTGTTTGAATCTCTTAATCAAATTCAACTTTGGATTTTTAATCCAAGTCCACCTCTCAAATCAATACATTCCCTTTTTCAATTAGAATACTAGACTTCAAACTCAATCAAACTCTTCCCTTTTTTCCTTTTTTTTTTTAGTGTAAAAAAACCTTAAATCAATTAATTAACAAAAGAAATAATCCTAATCTAAACAAAATACGAAAATCCTAAAATTAAATTAAAAAATACCCCAAACTAAATGGGATTCTATAGGAATATAATATGGAATCTAAATGGCAACAAGGTAATGACCTATAGCTCAAAAATTGCAAAATCAAGTAAAGGATTGTAGTAAAGTCAAGTATAAAATTCAAATAATAAAAAAAATGTAAGATTTAACATGAAAAGTGCAAACCAAAAGCTAATGCCAAAATCTGGAAATTCAAATGGATTGATAGAAAATGGAACTAAATCATGTAAAACTAAATGGATACAAGCTGTAAATTGGAAGAACACTTATTGAACATCATGAGATTTGAAATCGTAGAACAAAAACTAAAGAAAAACTGCAAGATTCAACAAAAGAAAGTAGAAACCAAAATTGTTTCTAAAAGTTGGAAACTAACAATTCATAGAAGAAAAATTAGATCTACAATTCTCTAGAGGAAATGAACTAAAACTAAGTGAAAGCAACCTAGATCTATGAGTTAATACCTAAATCAACAAGAAAATGACATGAATCGACAACAAAATCAGTTTAATTAATTTAAATTCACAAATAATGCAACATTTGAAAAAACAAAACCTTATCAAAGAAAATTAACCAAACAACACCTAAAAGCATGAAATAATTTGCACAAAATGAAATTTAATAATGTAACTAATAGAACTAAAGATTTAAAGAAGAAAGAAAGTTGAACAAATCACCAAAGCGGAGAAATAATCCACACCAAAGTTAGTATCCTTGCCCAGCTTGCACCTATCACCTGTATCCATGCCTGACTTTTAACCTTGATTTGGATCAATGTGCTACGAGTTTAAAGCTGCAATTTAACTATGTTGTAGCTCTATGAATTAGGAATCTAGGAAAAAAATTAACAAAAGCAAGTAAGATTTAATTGAGATATGATCCAAAAATCTCATGTATGCAAAAGAAAGCAGATTTAAAAATTGCTTTTAACATCTATGAGAAATCAGTAGATTTGAGCTAAAAATGAATGTAAATATAAATTTTATTGAAAAATTCTAAAAAGGCACTGAAAAACATTTAAGAAACAGTAAAATTACAATGAAATTCAAAGGGAAAATGCTAGAAATAAAGTGTTTGGCAACTAAGAAAATGTAAAGTGAAAAAAAATGCAAAAAAGTAAAGGAACAAAAATTTAAATCCTAAACTAACTCTCCTCCTGTGGCCAACCCTCTCCTTCTAATTATAGGTAGGTAAAAGGAGCTTAAGGTCTAAAAAATTTTTAAAAAGTCTTTTAGCTATTGGACTCTACTAGAGCCTTTTTCTTCTAGTGCTTATGGCTGGTGCACTGATGGTAGTCTGGTTGTTTGGCTACTTCTTCAATAGACTTCAAGTTACATTTTTCACATTTAATGGGTTGTCTAAAAAGTTAAAATAGTGGCCAATGATAGCCTCTTAAATTATGACATAAGCTTCTAGCCTTGATGCACTTAAACCAACTTGATTATGCCTTGCAATTGCATGCTTATTCATACACCCATGCACACACATCCATGCTTTTCTTGCATGCTTCATTCAATTTGTTTTTTTTTTTTAGCAAAATTTTCCAACCCTTTATGAATATATTATCCTATATTTTACTAAAAAATTAACTATGAAAATAATACTAAAAAATTTGGTATAAAAAATAAAGAAAACTCCTTTAATGTCAATGCTGTATATTTGACATTAGTTTAGGTCATTTGCACAAAATGCATAAAAAATTCCTCCAAATTGTGTCAAAAATGTCCAAATTTCCAAATTTCCATTATTTGTACCAACTCATGAAATAAATGTGCATTTAGGAGTAATTTTGCCAAAAATCCTAAGGAATAAACCAATATGTAAGTAAAATTAAACTAAAAATAAGCATGAAGATACTAAAATTTTAGTCCAATCATTTATCATAAGAAGCGATTGCCACAAACAATCTTAACAAAAAGAATATTAATTTCATCCATAAAGAGCTTAGCAAAGTCCCTTACTGGCCTAGAAAAGAAGTCAAAAGAGTTGAACCTTGCATACAAAAGGCTAAAAAGGGAAGTTTAAACACTTAAACCAAAAAAGGATGGATGAAAAAGTCTGTTCATTGAACATCAATATAACACAGCTATCTATCACTCATGATGTAGCCTAAATTTTAAAAAAAATAGATAATTGCAAGCAAAGGTGCAAAGATGTGATGAGGCAATCTCTAAGCCATAAAACCACATCCAAATGTTGAATGGGGTTGTTGAAATCAAAAGACAAATGAGGGCTGTGACTAACGAATGTGAGCAAGCAAAAGAGGCATATGTGAGAAAACATGACCAATTGGAATAACTATTTGATCAAATCACTATGGATACTTATGAAGCCAAAGAGATGGTCTAAAGATAAAATGGATCCTCGTTATTGCATTCATGTATACATTATCTAAAGATAAGATGGTTTCATAAACATCTTTGTAAATATGTACTCTAATTATTGTAAATTAAGGTTCAAGGATAGTTTAATCTTCTAACAATCTAAGGTGCTACAACCCTTGATACCAAGCAAGGATTATGGAGGAAGAACATAACCTTTGCTTACAAAAGGTAGAAAAGGCACAAAAAAAAAAAATTAAAGGGGTAATTGGAGACTATTATTAACTTGTTGAAAAACATAAATAAGGTGTAGAAAGTGGTGAACGAGATGATGGTCCAAACTGACACTGTAGACATCTAATTTTGTTTACATAGAATTTAACTAGTTGTAAGGCTTCTAAAATCTATTTAGTTCGAATTTAATATTTCTTTAATTTTGAAAGGTTTTCAAAATCAAATTTAGGACCAATTTGACTCAAATTCCCCAAGGTCAAAATTGGTCAAAATTAGTCAAACTGGATTGAACTTCAGTCAATTTTCAAAATTCAAAACTCTATGGGATTGACAAGGCTAAGAAATGAAATTAGTGATTTTTTATACACTAAAAACCTTGATTGCACTTTGGGAAAGATAAAGTTATCGAAACGCACTTTAAAGGTATTTTTATAATTTGACCTTCTTGAAAATGAATTTTTGTGAAAACTTTCAAATCATATTCAAATATTATTTTATGAATTTCAATGCATAAAAAGCCATGATCACATCTTAAGAGGTGTAAAATTACCAAAACACCTTTAGGGGTATTTTCATAAATTAGCTTCCCCAAGGTTGGTTTTTTTACGAAAGGCTATAGGTCACGATTTTATATTATTTATTGATTTTTTGGTGCATTAAAAACATTAATCACCCTTGAAAGGTGTGAAATTACTAAAATGCCTTTAAGAGGTGTTTTGGTAATTTGACATTTTCGAGGTTGGTCTTTTGTAAAACACTCCTGATCATATTTTCACATTATTATATGATTTTTGATGCATTAAAAACATTAATCGCACCCCAAAAGGGATAAAATTACTAAAATACCCTTAAAAAATATTTTTACAGTTTGACCCTTTTGAGGTTCACTTTTCATGAAAACTTTCAGATCATAAGTCCATATTATTTTAAAGATTTTTAGTGCTTTAAATTGCAAGAACAAAGAAGGGATCTTGGTTTTCCAAGAAAATTGCATGAAAGGTCAAAACTTAACAAGGGCAAATTGGTCATTTCACATAACTCTAGCAACATTTAGAGCCTCATTTTTTGCTTAATTCATCATGAACCAGTGATCTCTTAGAAGCGTTGATCCAAGGGTGAAAAATGATTGCTTGGTGAATAAACAAGGGAGTAATAGTAGCCTTAAGGTAGAAATATGATCAAAGGGCTATCATGCATTTGCATGAGATATTTATTCATCATTTAGGGCTGAATGAAGAAGTGGCAGCTTGTGGCATTTAAAAAGAGTAGAAAAAAAGAAAAAATAGGAAAGTTTGGGAAAGCTATGTAGAGGTATAATTTTTGTTATTTTTTCATTGCATTTCATACCATTTTCCATAGTTTCCATATTGTTATTTTTGAATTTCTCTATTTTTGTGAGAAAACAACTCTATCCATATTTGTTTACCTCATTATCTCTAAGCTAGATCTAAGTTTTCAACTAATTAATCAATAGTTGTTTTTTGAAGCAAGAAAGAATCAAGCAAACATTAAAAATCCACCATTAACAACCATTGGGAGGTTCAGCCATTCTGCAAAGCTCCCATCCCCCATGGCCGAACCTCTTCTTGGTCTTTTTGTTTGTTTTTCATGCTCTAAATAAAACGTATAGATGTTTGAAGTGTTATATTACTTGTTTAATGCATGTTTGTTTATTATTTTAGTAGTTTGTATGTAGTGTTTGGCTAGTATTTGTGTTTTTATGATTTACTCTTTAATTAGTTTGTCACATATGTATACATCAAATTTCATTTAAAGCATTTTAACATGATTGACCCGAGCACTTTTTTAAACATGAGTTAGAACCATTGATTTAGACCAATTACGTAGACCATTAGGAGGGCCTAATTGCAAGTCTAATTCATAGCCCATTTAATGCCTAATGTTGGCTTATAATGTGGCCCATTAAATTAAAAAGCCCGAATAAGAAAATCCAAACTAAGACAAAACCTAAGCTTGACCCAAACATTAAAGAGGCCAAAAACCAAAAAAAAAAAAAAACACGTGAAGGCTAGGGGAGCTTTAATGGCAAAACCAAGAAGTAATAAAAAAGAGAGCTTGGAGAATACCATTTTTAGTTTTTCATGAAAAGGAACAAAGAAGACTCTTGACGTAGAACAAGCTGAAAATCTGAGCACCAACAACCTACAAAAAAAAAGGACAAGGTTAGCAACTAGCAAAATAACCTGCGAGGGCAGAAGGATGAAGACAAACAAAAAAGAAATTGATGGGGGTTATCAAAACAAAAAAGAGGAGAGAAGGAACTTTGCAACAAAAAAAAAAGTTCTCAAAAAAATAAAAAAAAGAAAAAACAAGAAAAGATAGAAAAGAAGGGAAGCTAGAGACAAGTTCTTAGGTTGTGAAAAACAAAGAAAAGAAAGCCATAGAGGTCTAGTGGCAAAGGAAGCAAGCAAAAAGGGAAGCTATGATTTTTTTAAGAGAAATTAGTAAAAAAGTTAACTTTTTTATTTTTTATTTTTTGGCTTGGTCTCATACGAATGAATATTATAAAAAAAATCATGTTGATACCAATGTATGAAATACAAAAGGTATAAAAGTTAAGGTTTTTTTTTTAAAAAAAACTATTTGTTTCATTTATGCCTAAAAGCTTGGCATTCTATAAGGAGCTGAATTTTTTTTTCTATTAATCTTTGTTAAAAGGAGATGGTGTCCTGAGAATAATAAAGCACTTTTAAAGCATTAAATAGAAAGTGGCATAATTTCGTTCCTTTGTTGTCAAGAAAACCTGATGCATTTGGGCATGATTCTATGGTGTGTTGTCAATATGGAAGTTTATATTTTTTTTAGACAAAACAAAGTCTGCCTTTTTTTTATTTTTGCCAATTTCTTTCAGTGTGTGGTATTCAAGTAAAAGCTTAAAAGTTCTTCTTTTTATGTTGGTTTCATGCTCTTTACATGTGATTTGTCTAAGCTTTTTTTTTACATCTGTTGCTCTTTCTCTTTTGTATATGTGTAGCTATGGAGGCTTAAAATAAAAACCTAAACTGATGGGGGCTTCGTTTCAGTTTTTGCTTTATAAAAAAAATTGGCTTCTTTTTGTCTCTAAAATATATATATATATATAAGAAGGAATGGATGTGGTCTTTAGACATGCCTAAACTTTAGCATTGTACATATGAATCTATACTTTCCTTAATGCCTAAAAGCCATGATGTGGGAACCATGTTTGTAAGGTTGTATGGTATATTTCTCCATTGCTTCCCTTTTGTTAGGTTTAAAATTGGATTGGTCCAAAAAGTTTCTTCTAGGTGAGATTTTATAATAAATAATTTTTTAAAAAATAAATAAATAAATAAAATATAAAGCCTAAAGTTTATTCCCAATAGGGTTTACTTTTGTGTATTTAATCATAATCATGCCTATATATATATTCCTTTTCTTAGTTTAATTGTGAGTTTAATTTTACACATTTTTAATTTCTTTATTGGTTTGATTCCTATTATCTTTTAGTTTAATCTTCCATACTTTAATTTTTGTTTGGCACATAATAATAATAATAATAATAATAATAATAATAATAATAATAATAATAATAATAACGATGATGATGATGAAAATGTCTGAAGATGAGATTTTAAGGAAATTTAAGTAGTGATTCCTTAAAATCTCTTGGTAATGATATTTTTCTAAAAAAATACTACAAAAGTAATGAAATATTTAGGAAAATATTCAACAAAAATATTTTCATTCACTTAGTTTCTTAAAATTAAATTAGATGATAATAAAATAATATACAATTACTCTTTTAATAGTGAAATTAATGGTACATAATTATAATGATTAACCATTTGTATCTTTCAAAAAATTAATTAATTAATTAAAATATAATAATAAAGATTAATAATAATAATAACTAAAAATTAAAATTAGAATTAGAATAAAATTAAACAAGAAAGAAAAAAAGTAAATGAAATCTCCGAGGTTGAGATTCTAAGAAAATTCAAGTAAAGATTCCTAAAAAATCTCTAGGTAAAAAAACTCTTTTAAAATACCACCAAAGTATTGGGGTATCTAGAAAAATTTTCAATAAAGGATTTTACTTACTTCGTTCCTTTCAAATTTTTTTAATAATGATGGTGAAATAATTAGGTAGTTAAGACAAAATTGGAATGAGTAACGAAAATATAGTAACATAAGGAAGATAGGTAATAGGTTTTTTTCTTTTTAATATGTATAATATGTTATTTCATATGCACATTGCATTTGTTCTTTGAATTACATAATCTTAAAGAATAATGGGAATTTCTAATAATAGAACTCTGGAAGTTTTAATAGTGATTCTCGAGTATTCCTTAAATGAGAAAAAACTTCTAAAAATTACTAAAGTATTGAAATATTTAGAAATTTTTTTCGATACAAAGATCTTTATTTTTCTTTAATTTAAATAATTTTCTTAAAAAAGATAAAAAATATAAATTATTTTTTGTAAATAAATAAATTCATAGATATTTATATTATTATATAACTTTTAAATATTCATAATTATTAAAAATGTAAATGAAAAATCTCCAAGGACAAGATTATAAAGAAATTCGAGTAGTACTTTTTTAAGAATCTCTAGGTAAGAAAATTTATCTAAAATGCTACCAATGTATTGGAGCATTTGGAATCATTTTGGATAACGATTTCTTGTTTTAGTAAAAAAAATAAATTTTAAAACATTATTTGACTTTAAGTTATAGATATTGTATTTTACAATCTACTTATTAATTATAAATATTGAATATAAATATGAGCTATCGATAATAGGATTTTTTAGAATTCCATGTAGTGATTGTTAAAGATTTCTTAAATAGGATGGCTCCTTTTAATGTTGCCAAAGTATTAAAATATTTTTAGAAAATTTTCATTATGCAAGGTTCTTATTTATTTTTTAAAAATAGAAAAAAATATAAATATAAATATGTTTTTCTACAATAAAAAAATTTAAGAAAATTAATTTTAAATATCAAAATTAAGACCTTTTTGTTAAAATTAAAGGATAACACATAATTAATTGGTACCGTTTAAATGAGTATTGTGGGGGTACTACTTTCCTCATGTATAATCGACTCTCGAACCCAAATTGTTTTCATAGACCCAAAACATTACTTGTTTTAATAAGTTCTAATTAATTTTAAATTTTATTAAAAGGATAAATTTTAATAGGTGGCTAATTACACTTAGCCAAAAAAGATTGGTGGTGACTTTTTTTTTTGTTGTTTTCAAAATTTTCAAGCGGTCCCCAAAACTATTACGATAGCTTGGCAACTCTAGTAGGGGCATCATTGTTTTTAGAGAGTCAAGCTAAAAAATTAATTATATGTTATCCTTAATTTTGATTTAATGGTCTTAATTGGTATTTAACTTTAATTTTCTTGATTTAGATTTTGTTTTTTTAAATAACAATAGTAATAAAAAAATTTTACATGCATTTCATTTTAATTATGTTATTTATTCGTTTATTATTTTATGTTTTATATTATTCTTGATAGATTGTAAGGCATTTAAGATTAGGTTTTCAATGTTATATTCATTCATTCACACACAGCACATTCATACCATAAATGAGCTCTACATTCAGGCTCTGTCCCTTTTAAGAGGGAGTAGAGTACCTATGCTCTATGAGGTGATAATCTCTGCAATGGCAAGCAAAATACTCCTACTCAAATTGAACTATTTCCATTCATAGCATATAATGAGTGAGGATCAAGATGCCTTACTAATTCAGTGTGAACACCAATTAAGAACAATTTGGAGACCTTTAGATGCATAAATTCTCATTGAACATGTAGTGAACCTTAGGTGACCTACCTTAGGTGGAGCGATACCGCCTTTTTGTAGAAATAACCCATATTAGGACACTCTATTATAATATGTATTTAGGGATAATAATGGCATAGGTAAAATTAAGATTTTGAAAAAAAGAAAAAGATAATAAAACAAAAACATTTTCTTGAAAAATGAAAAAATATTTTTTTGACGTGTAGTTCATTCATTTAGTGGTTATCCAAATTTTGCATTTTCAAAAAATGTTTTAAAATAAAATGAAGAAATACTTTTAGCATTATCTAACAAAAAAAATCGATAAAAATTTTCAAACAAAAATAAAGGTTTTTTTTTTAATTTTTTGTTCTATGTGATAAAAAAATATGTGTTCTTGAATTTTTCCTTTCTTCTAAAAGAAAAAGAAAAGAAAAGAAAGAGAATTTTAAGTTTGAATGTTGTTTCTTCTTTGACATTTTTATTTGAGCTTTTACATACATTTTTATCATGTTGAAAAAAAAAAATCAAATAGTATATATACCTTATCCCATGCATCCTAATAGATAAAACATGCATCACATTTCAGGCATCTTAATAGGTAGTATATACATCCCATCTGATGCACATTATAATAAGGTAATACATGCATTCCATCCCATCCATATTAATAGATAGTACATGTATTCCATTTCATGCACACGCATCCTATGCACATTATAATAGGCAGTGCATGCACTCATCTCATTACATATTTTAAGGCAGTGTCAACCTTATTAGGCCAACACAACACATGCATTGCATTTCATGTAGACATATCTTATACACATTATAGGTCAGTGCATTTCATACAAGTATGTTGCATTAGTCATAGGAATATATCTATCACCATGTAATATGTTGTTTTATTTCATGCACATGGATTCATGAATGGTAGGGTTTTATAAACATGCATTGCATTTCATATCCCACTATCCTTGTAACATAACATTACATTCCTTACATACACATTCATGGATGATGAAATTTTTATGATTTGGTACCTGTACATGTGAAAAATCATTATCTTAGGCATTTTGATGTTTCATGACATTCTTTAGGCATCATTGTCACATTCATAAACATTCTCTATGTGCCATATAAGTTAGAATTTTTTTGTCTTAAAATAAGGGTAATAATATAGAATTTTTTTTCTAAGTCTCAAAATTAAATGTTTATCTTGGTGGGAATCAGAATGGCAAAAATGGGAGATCAATTGGAAACACAAACTAGTGCATTCGAGTTGAATCAAGAGGAATTTTGGCATGAGCTTTGGGAGATGAAACAAAATATAGCTTAATTAATAGAAATGGTTAAAGGTAGTGGTATGGTTAACCTTGTTGCTCCTTAAGGGTTGTTATCACTTCCAATTCTGTCAAATCATGATCAGTTGGCTCTTGTTGCTTTCAGCAGTTATCCTGAGCATACTAAAGCATTGGGTGATTCAAACAATGACCAAAGTTTGGACAAGCTCAAGAGAGAAATGGGTGAATTGGTCACACAAATGATTGAACTCAAAAGTCTAATTTCCAAAATGTAGTCACTTGGCTTCAAACAACCCTTACCAACTATCCTGAGTCCAAACCCATACTTAAATCCTTCTCATGACTGCCTTTAACCTCCTTTCCAAGCACCTAGGATTAGGCCCCCAAACTTTATACAACCTCTAAGAATTCCACACATGAATCCATGTCCACCACCTCATATTTTAAAACCACTTATTTAGCATGTAGTCCCATCAATGCCTTCTCAATCCAATTTTTTACCCAAAGTTTCCCAATTTCCTCCAACACCAACTATACCACCATTTTTCTAGCAAAGCAACCCAACCATAAAACAGAAAAACTCTTACACCACCAACACCAAAGGAAAAATCACTATTGACCTAATACCCATGTCCTGTATAGATTTATACCCACTGCTCCAAGAAAACTACCTTATTGCCCTTATCCCTATTGAACTTTTCAAACCACCTTATCCCAAATGGTATAACTCAAATGCCTGATGTGAATACCATTTTGGTGTTATGGGCCATTCTTTGGAAGACTACACGTATTTGAAATACAAGCTACAATGATTGATGAAAGCCAAATATTTAGGTTTTGACACCAAAATGAAGCTAGTTGTTTACAAGAATCCTTTATCGATTCATGTCGAAATAGCAAGCAGTGCTATAGGCAAAATAGTTAAGTAGGCCAAGATAATGAATAAAAAGTATAAGCTTTAAAGTAAAAAGGTTATCTCCACCAGTTATAATAGTCAGTTTTTTTTGGATTTCTTGGATGAGGTAAGGGGGAGTATGAGTAAATTCAACACATTATGGCCCTTATCTTAAGATGGTTCATGATGTAACTTTTGGGAATGAATGAAAACATCTTTTGACTTGAATGGATATCTTTGTTTACATTTCATTTTTTAAATAATGGTGTGCCTAAAGGATCCTGTGAACAAGAATGATGGTTGCAAAGATGCTTTCACTAAACTTTTAAGGCAAAACAATGTCTTTAAATAACCTGACTTAAATATAGGATGGAATTTAAGCTCCTTTTGAACAATAATAAAATTTGACTTGCATATCATGTATTATTTGTTTGAATTCATTATTTTTCATGCCAGCTAAGGATAAAGAATAATGATTATAAATATACTTTCATCAATCCTTTAAAGAAAAAAGATATTTGTGAAAGTTTTAATAATAGAATTCATGTTATGCATTTTTTACTTATGGTACTTAATAAAAGGTTTAAGGATAGTGCATCATAGAAAACAAGATTAGTTAAATTTGCATATTTACAATACTTAAACCTTACCAGAATCATGAAAAATGAAAATGCAAGTTGGATGGATAAAATGTATAGAGCCCAATGGGATATCAGGGAAACAGTTACGAGAATACAATAGAATATGGACAGACAGTTGGTATAGTTAAAACAGATGTTAGCATATTTGACAAAAGAAAAAAGAATTGTTGGAGCATATGGGGCAAGGAAAGAAATGGCTATTAAGGAACCATTGTATCCACCTTGGTTCACATATCCTTATGTTCAAGATCCCTATATGCCACGAGTATCTCAGCAACCCATTAACCTTATACAGACACTTCTGCCAAGTTTTTCCCAATTCAAATGAATGTTAATCCTAGGCCTATCCCCTATGATCCCATCGTGTAAGCATCCTGGATGATCCTAATGAACAGGAGAAGTTGAAAGAAATATCAAAGTTGGTTGAGAAAACCAACATAAAAGACAAGTATAAGTTGTTGGAAGAAAGACTCAAGGCAGTGGAAGAAAGCAATGTCTTTAGGAATAGTGATGCTAATAAGGTTAGTCTAGTTTCTAACTTTGTTGTCCCTATAAAGTTTAAGATTCCTAGCTTTAAGAAGTATGATGAAACTAAGTGACCATTAGCTTACATTACCATGTACTATTGATAGGCTACACTCATGATGATAAGTTGTTGATCCATTACTTTCAAGATAGTCTCACCAAATTTGCAGTAAGGTGGTATGCCCAGTTAAACCAAAGTAAGATTTACTTTTAGAATGATTTCGCTAAGGCCTTTCTAACACAATACAAACATGTCGAAGATATGGTGTTAGATAGGTTGTTCGTATAAAATATGGAGAAAAGGTCAATTACAACTTTTAAAGAATATGCACACAGATGGACAGACGTGGCAACCTAAGTACAACCACCCCTGTCAAAGAAAAAAATCATTGTTTTGTTTGTCAATTCCCTGAACACTCTTTATCACAAAAGAATGATTGAAAATATCTCCAAAACTTTGTTAACATGGTGATTGCCAAATAAATGATAGAAAATGCAATCAAGAATGGCATGATTAAGTTGAAAGATGCACTTGATGTTGAAAAGGGAGATACATCATAATAGAATAAAGAAAGGTGCAAGTAGTCACAATTGAGGGGCATATACCCAAGAATTTCATCTCATGCAATTCTTATCCTTTTCATAAAACCCACTATCCGGTTATAAGTAGTATCTCTTAAAGGCCATATCTTTATCAACCAAGCTAACAGTAGGGTTTTTTTTACAAATCCACATCCTCAAATAACCATTCACAATCTTGTTCCCACACTTGAACCTACCACCCGACCAACATAAAACCAAAAAAAGGCCAAGAAATGATCAAGAGAAATTTTTTATCCCTATTTTTCAATTTTTATTTTTTGCTAATAGAAGGTCGATACCTCACTCCTATGCCTCTAAAAAGAATACCAAATCCATTGGCAATGAGTTGTGATCTTAATGGCAAGTGTAATTATCATATAAGGGCAATCAGCCATTCAATTGAAAAATATAAACAGTTGAAAGAAAAGGTTAAAGATCTTATCAAGAGTGGTATTTTAACTCCAGAACTAATAGAACAATAAAAGTTTACTCTATCCAATTAAAAAATATGATGAGCTAAAATATGGAAAGAGATCTTGAGTTTTGAAAAATCAAGATAGGATGATTGTTTTTTGAACATATAACCTTTTGTGCATGACACGTGTATGGTATCCCTAAGAGTTATTCAAATTAATCTTGTTAGAATTTATTTTGAAAGAAATGAATGCTTTGGATTTTTCTATGACATTTTGTTTTTGTACATTTGTTTGAATAAAAATCCCTCATAATTAATTTCCACGATCATAAAATGAAAAGCACTTTACAAAAAAAAAAATTTTTGATTCGCAATTAGCGGTTTTCAGGATCATCAAAATTTTTTGAAAAAAAAAGGCCTTTTCAAAGGGAAATGTATGTTTTCTAAATGTTAAAAATCTCAAAGTAATTGGTGATTACTATTTAAAAAAATCACCTAATACGTTTACACCTTTCGTTGACCGTTTCCATGCTTAAATCCTTTTAAATAACTTCACTCACCAGTTATAATCCATTAAGGGGTATGAAATTCAACTTGCAAACCTTGTCATCATTTAATATATTGAAATAATAATATTTTCTTAGGTAATGAACAAAAGAGGCCAATTTTAAAAATTTATTTTGAACTTTGGAAACCAAGCAAGACACTCTTTCAAATTTTTAATTGCCAATTCAATGAGTGTCAAAATTTTATCAATATGATTGAATCATCCAAATTCTATCAATAACCATAGACACAAAAAATGCTTGAACCTTCTCTCTTAAATAGCCCTTGTTTCACGTCTTAAGGCACATTGACTAAAAGAAACAAAATTCTTTCTCGCCTAAGATAATTTGTTTCATGCATTAATACATTTTCCCCTCATTTTACCAAAAATGTTAGACAATTTGGAACCCAAAATGAGTCTTTTTGTGAACTATGTGATCAAATTGGGGACATCTTATACAACTTAAATTTCAACATCATAAAAACTTTGAGTAAAAAAATATGATGAGGCATCAACCACGTAAAAATGATTGATGGGTATAACAAAAAAATAAAGAAAAAATATAAAAAGAAGCCTTTTATCTTTTTCTTCAAATAATTTGCTCATCTAACTAAGTGATTGTGTTTGAAATGATGAATGACCATCTTTCTCTATCCTTCACATAAAGAAAAATTATCCACTTGTTACCCATTTGAGCCTATTAAATTTCTTATTTCAAAATGAACCCCGACCAAAGATCGTCTTTTACACTAGGGGGCAAAATAAAGATATTTTCAAAAACTAATTTCAAGAAAAGTTTTTGATATTGAGAGCAACTAACATACACCTCAGAGCTAAGAGATAGAGACAAAAAGTAAATGAAGCTTCAGTTAGAATTCAAGAAATTAGTTTGCTAAAGATAAAGTCAAAAGTTTCAAAAAAAATAAAAAATTGCATTTGCATCAATGACATGTGCATCATCAGAAAGACATTTGATTTGCATGTTGTACAAAAAAAAAAGACATTCACATTCACACCAATGACATGTGCATTATGAGAAGGATATTTAACTTGCATGCCGTAAAAAAATAAAAAAATAAAAAAATTACATTTTTATCAATTACATGTACATCATGAGAAAGAATTTTGATCTGCGTGCCGTAAAAAAAATTTACGCTGACATGTGTATCATAAGAAGGATATTTGATTTGTATATTACAAAATAAAAAAAAACATTTGCATTTGTATCACTTGTATTCGGACTTACATGAGAAAGACATTCGCATTCGTATCTACATAATAGAAAAGAAATTCGTAGTTGCATCATTTGCATCTGTATCATGAGAAAGATATTCACATTTACATCATCTACATCATAACCAAGGCATTCGTATTTGCATCATAAGAAAGACATTTTCATTTTGCATCATGGCATCTACTTTATAGAAAAAGTATTTGTAAGGACATCTACATAAAAGGAACATAGGCATTTGCATTATGAAAAAATCACTTGTATTTATTTTGTGGGGGCAAAAATTGAAAAAAAATATCATAAAAAGATGAGAAAAAGATAAAATAGTTTGACAAAAGACCAAAATGTCAAAAAGGCTTGAAAAGTTGAAAGAAAAATGATATAAAAAAATGGAAAGGTTGTTGAAAAAAATGAATTAAAAAAGATAAGATACGATATAATAAGACTTAAGCCCAGATCAGCTAAAACCTAAGCCTAAATCAATTGGCACTCAAGCCTGGATTAGTTGGCACCTAACCTAAATCAGTTGGCACCCAAGCCTATATTAGTTGGCACTTTAAGCCCAGATTAGCTACCTCTAAGCCCAAATTAATTGATACCTAAGCCTAGATCAACTAACACCCAAATGATATTTAAGCCTAGTTTAGCTAGCATGATTGAGATTTTAAGCCTAGTTTAGTTGGCCTTTAATCCTAGTTTGGTTGGCACCTAAATCTTTAAGACTTTCTGGCATAATCTCTAAGATCACCAAGCATAATCTCTAAAATCTCTAGGTAAAAAATTTTAAACTTTTAGACAATATTTTAAAGTTTCAAAGCCTCTATTTGGGAAAAACCATTTTTAGACAAAATATTTAAAGATTCAAAGCCTCTATTTGGGGGAAGCCATTTTTAGACAAGATTTTTAAAGTTCCAAAGCCTCTATTTAGGAAAAGCCATTTTCGTACAAGGTTTTACAGTTTCAAAGCCTCTGTTTGGGGGAAGCCATTTTTAGATAAAAGTTTTAAAGTTTTAAAGCCTCTGTTTAGGATGAGCCATTTTCAAACAAAATTTTAAAGTTTCAAAGCCTCTATTTGCGAAGAGCCATTTTCAGACAAGATTTTTTAAAAGTTTAAAAGCTTTTATGTAGGGAGAGCTATTTTCAAATAAAATTTTTAAAGTTCCAAGCCTTTAATTAGAGGAGTTGTTATACATGTTGAGAATTGTAAGACCTCCGAGTGTAATCTTTAATACCTCTAGGCAAGACATTTTAAATTTTTAGAAAAAATTTCAAAGTTCAAAAGCCTCTATTTAAGGGGAGCCATTATCCAAAATCTTTAAAAGGCCTCTACTCAAAAGAGCTTTTATAATATCAAGATTTGTAAGACCTCTGAGCATGATCTCGTATTTTATTTTCAAAAGTTATTGGGCATTTGTTTTCAAATAGTCAAATTCATAAAAAAATCAAATCAAATCAAATCAAATCAAAAAATTAAAAAAATTAAAAATAGGCAAAAAAAAGCAAAAGAAAAAAAAAAAAGAAAAGAAAAGGCTTTTTCAAAAGTATTATTCGAATAAATTTGTCTTCTATGTCTTTGTATTATTCCAAATTCTCAGAAATATACAAAGAAAGATAGTTGTAAACATTGAATTTTATTTGAAATATTTTAACGCAATAACACAAGCTTGTTTTTAAACATGGGCTAGAACAATTGAATTAGGCCTATTACATAGACCATTAAGAGGGCCCCATTGCAAGTCTAATTCATAGCCCATTTAAAGCCCAATATTGGCCCCATAAAGTGAACCATTTAAAAAAAAGGCCCAAATAAGAAAATCTAAACTGAGACAAAACCTAAGCTTGACCGGAACATTAAAAAGTCCAAAAACAAAAAATGTTAAAAAAATAAAGTCACGTAAAGGCTAAAGGAACTTTTAATGGCAAAACTAAAAAGTAATAATATAAAAAAAGTTAGAGAATACCATTTTTAGTTTTGCATGAAAATGAACAAAAGAAACTTTCAACATGGAACAAGCTAAAGACCTAAGCACCAACAACCTACCAAAAAAGGACAAGGTTAATGGCTGACAAAACAAGCGCAAGGGTAAGAGGATGAAGACAAAGAAAGAGTAAATTGATGGGAGCTACCAAAAAAAAAAGGGAGAAAAGGAGCTTTGCAAACAAAAAAAAAGAATTCTAAAAAAAAAAAAGGCAAAAAAGAAGGGAAGCTGGATGTAAGTTCTTGGGTTGTGAAAAATAAAGAAAAGAAAGGCGTAGAGGTCTAGTGAGAAAAAAAGCAAGCAAGAAAGGGAAAATTAGTAAAAAAGGTAACCTTTGATTTTTTTTTGACTTGGTCTCATACATATGAATATTATAAAAAAAAAAAAGAAAAAATCATGTTGATCTTAATGTATGAAATATAAGAGGTATGAAAGTTAAGTTTTTTTAAAAAACAAAAAAAATTGTTTGTTTCTTTATGCCCTAGAAGCTTAGCATTCTATAAGGACTTGAAATTTTTTTCCTATTAATCTTTGTCAAAAGGAAATGGTGTCATGAGAATAATAAAGCACTTTTAAAGCATTAAATAAAAAGGCACAGTTTTCATTCTTTTGTTGTTATGAAACCTAGTGCATTTGGGCATGATTCTATGGTTTGTTGTCAATAGGGAAGTTTATGTTTTTTTTAAGACAAAATAAAGTCTACTTTTTTTTTGCTGATTTTTTTTTATGTGTGGTATGCTAGTATAAGCTTAAAGGTTCTTCTTTTTATGTTGGTTTCATGTTCTTTATGTTTGATTTGTCTAAGGAAGCTTTTTTTACAACTATTGCTCTTTCTTTTTTATATATGTGCAGCTATGGAAGCTTAAAATAGAAAACCTAAATTGATTAGGGTTTTGTTTCAATTTATACTTTATATAAAAAAATAGCTTCTTTTGTGTCTAAAAAAAACAGAATGGAAATGGTCCCTACACATGCCTAAGCTTTAGTTTTGTTCTTATGAATCTAGACTTTCCTTGCTACCTTTCATGAAAACACCAAAAGCCATGACATGGGGACCATGTTTGTAAGGTTGCATGATATATTTCTCTTTTGCCCCCCTTTTGTTTGGTTTAAAATCGGATAGGTCCAAAAAGTTTCTTTTAGATGGAATTTATAATAAATAATTTTTAAAAAATATATATATAAATCCTAAAGTTTATTCTTGATAAGGTTCACTTTCTTGTAGTTAATCTTATTCATGCTTATGCGTATATATATATATATTCCTTTTCTTAGTATAATTGTGAGTCTAATTTTATACATTTTTAATTTCCTTATTGGTTGGATTCCTATTCTCTTTTACTTTGATCTTTCATACTTTAATTTTTGTTTGGCACAATAATAATAATAATAATAATAATAATAATAATAATAATAACAACAACAACAACAACAGCAGCAGCAACGATGATGATGATGAAAATCTTCGAGGATGACATTTTAAAAAAATTCGAGTAATGATTCCTTGAAATTTTTAAGTGAGGATATTTTTCTAGAAAAATACTACCCAAGTAATATAGTGTTTTGGAAAATATTCAATACAAAAAATTTTCATTTATTTAGTTTCCTAAAATTATATTAGATGATGATAGAATAATATATAATTACTCTTTCAGTAATGAAATTAATGATACATGAATATTATAATTAACCATTCATATCTTTTAAAAACAATAATTAAAATATAATAATAATGATTAATAATAATAATAACTAAAAATTAAAATTAGAATGAAATTAAATGAGAAAGAAAAAAAAAATAAATGAAATCTCCAATAATGGGATTTTAAGGAAGTTCGAGTAGAGATTCCTAAAAAATCCCTAGGTGAGAAATTTTTTTAAAAATACCACCAAAGTATCGGGGCATCTAGAAAAATTTTCAATAAAAAGATTTTATTTACTTTGTTCCTTTCAAAATTTTTTAATATTGACGGTAAAAATAATTAGGTAGTTAAGACAAAATTAGAATAAGTAACGAAAATATAGCATAAGAAAGACAGGTAATAGGTTTTTTGTTTTAAATATGCATAATATGTTTTTTCATCTATATGTTGCACTTGTTTTTATCATTACATAATCTTAAAAGTAATTGAAATTTTGAATGATTGGACTTTAAGAAGTTCGAGTAGTGATTTCTGAAAATTCCCTAGGTGAGAAAAGACTTTTAAAAATTACCAAAGTTTAGAATATTTAAAAACTTATTTTGATACAAAGATCTTTATTTTTTCTTTAATTTGAACAACTTTCTTTAAAAAAAGATAAAAAATATATATATATTATTTTTAGGAAATAAATAAATTCATAGATAATTATATTATTATATAACTTTTAAATATTCATAATTATTAAAAAAGTAAACAAAAAATCTCTAAGGATGAGATCCTAAAAAAATTCAAGTAGTGATTCTTTAGGAATCTCTAGGTAAGAAAATTTATCTAAAATGTCGCCAATGTGTTGGAGCATTTAAAATAAATTTCGATAATAATTTCTCATTTTAGTAAAAAAATAATAAATTTTAGAAAACATTATTTGACTTTAAGTTATATATATCGTATTTTATAATCTGCTTATTAAATATAAATACTGCTGAGGATAAGATTTTTTAGAATTCCAAGTAGTGATTCGTAAAAATTCCTTAGGTGAGATGGATCCTTTTAATATTGTCAAAGTATTGGAATATTTTTAGGAATTTTTCAATATGCAACGTTTTTATTTATTTTTCAAAAATAGAAAAAAATACTAAAACTATAAATATGTTTCTTTACAATAAAAAAATTTAAGAAAATTATTTTTAAATATCAAAATTAAATATCAAAATTATTTTTAAATATCAAAATTATTTTTAAAAAAATGCTAGATTAGTATACATTTTTGTGATTTTATATTGTTTGCATTAGTTTTAATTCAAAACAAATTGGTGCAGACATGTCCCAAATTTTTTGGCCAACAAATTCTTGCATAAATTACTTTGGTTGAAACTTGTTTGGTTTCTAAAATTTTAATGTTTGATCCATTTTACTTTGTTTGTTGCATGCATATTTAGATTGTAATATATTTGTAAATATACCTAAGTTTCTAATATGTTTGTTTCTATGTTCATTCATATTCTATGCATCAAAGTTTACATTTTTATCAATGGTATTTTGGTAATTTTTGTTACATGCATTCTCTATACATCAAAATTTGCATTTTTGTTAATAGCAATTTGGTAACTTTGTTACATGCATTCCCAAACCCTAAACCTCAACCTTAAAACCTAAATCTAAACCCCAAAAACCAAAACCTCAATCCTAGACCCTAAATCAAAACCCTAACCATAAACCTTAAAACAAAACCCTAAACTAGACTTTAAACTAACCCCAAACCCTAAAACCAACTTGATCCCATTAATGCATTTGCATTTGCATTTCATTTTATTTTGTTGTCATTTTAATTGTCATGCATTTATCATATATTATTATTAGGTTTATGTATACCAAACATATATTTTATAAATGGGGTTTTTCAAAAAAAAATTGAATAAGATGACATTTCAAATAAATATAGCCTTTGAGATCTAGCCTAAATATAAAGGGACTCTCAATGGCTATAATTTATGTAAGGTGTTAACTATGTTTTTTTGTGGACAATTTAAAAATTTCTAAATTAAAGATATTTTTGAAGGTTTACCTAAATATAGGAGAGTGAAAGAAACTTCTTGATACTTAGGAATTTTTCATTTTGATCCAAAAATAAGTTGTTTTTTATTTTCTAAAAAAAAATGATTTGCTTACAAAAGAAAATAAAAAAAAAAGATTTAGCTTTTAGAATAAACAAATGAATAGAATGAATGAGTCTATAAACATTAAAATATAACCATTTTATCAAAATCTAAGGATAATATGCAATTAATTAGTGCCATCTTCGATGGGCACTGTAGGGGTGCTAATCCTTTCCACATTTGACTGACTTTTGGACTCAGCTCTAATTTTTATAGACTACTAAATGTTCTTTTAATAAACTTAAACTTTTTTAAATGTTTTATTACAAGAAAAAACTTTTTGGGTGGCCAATCATATCTTAAAAAAGATTGATGGTGACTCTTTGTTTTAGTTTTTATTGAAAATACTTTTTAGCCCCATTCATCCATTCCCCAAGTATTGCAGCTGACGGTTCCCAGACCCATACATTGCGACGATTTGGCAACTCGACTGGAGAAACACTTTTAGAGAGCTGAGCTAAAGATTGATTTCATGTTATCTTAAATTTTTGTTTCAAGGTCTTAACTAGTATTTAATCTTCATTACTTGATTTTAATTTTCTTATTTTCTTAAAAGGTGGAAAAATTTTAAAAATTTGAAAAATTTAAAAAATGTTTTGATTTCAATTTCCTTGTTTTAAAAGAGTATAAAATAAAAAAAAATAAAAAAAGGTGTGTGTATATGTATGTTTGTGTGTTTTACATTTCATGTATATTTTAATCATATCATTTATTTTAAATCATTGTTATTTATTCTATTTTTAATAATTGTGGGGCATTTAGGATTGGGGTATTTTAAGAAAGTATAAAAGGTTTGCATGTTCCTTCGCAGACACTTACATTGCATTGCATGCATAAACTCTATACCTAGGCTTTAAACTTTTTTAGGAAGAAGTAAAGTAGCTACGCTCTCATGAGGTGTAAACCAATGTATGGCTAGTGAAACACTCCCACTTAGATTGAACCCTTTTCGCTCGAAGCTTATAATGGGTGAGGAAAGTTTCCTAACTTTTCTTTAAAAGAGCTTTTTCAAAATGAGATTTTTCAAGTTTCTTGGCCTTTCTCTAAATGAGCTTTTTTGAATTGAGATTTTTAAAGTTTGTTAGCCTTTCTTTAAAGGAGATTTTTTTAATTGAGATTTTTAAAGTTTCCTAACCTTTCTTTAAAAGAGCATTTCCAAATTAAGATTTTTAAAGTTTCCTAACTTTTTTTTATAAGAGCTTTTCCAAATTGAGATTTTTAAACATTCTTGGCTTTTCTTTAAAGGAGCATTTTATAGTTTCCTAACCTCTCTTTAAAAGAGCTTTTCTAAATTAAGATTCTTAAAGTTTACTAGCTTTTCTTTAAATGAGCCTTTCCAAATTGGAATTTTTAAAGTTTCCTAGCATTTCTTTAATGAAGCTTTTCCAAATTAAGATTTTAAAGTTTTCTAGTCCTTTTTTTAAATGAGCGTTTTCAAAATTGGATTTTTAAAATTTCCTATTCTTTTTTTAATGGAACTTTTTCAAAATTGGATTTTAAAGTTTCCTAAGCTTTCTTTAACGGAGCTTTTAAAGTTGGGAATTTTAAATTTTCTTAACCCTTTTTTAGGGGAGTTTTTCAAAATTTACATTTTCAAAAGTTTGAAACCTCATTTTAAAAGAGTTTTTCAAATTTATGATTTTTAAAGTCTTGAAACCTCTGTTTAGAATAGTTTTTCAAAATTCAAGATTTTTCAACTTTTTAAAATTTATGATGGCCTAAAAAAAAAGATGAGGGGCCACCAAGCACAAAACCTTTCAAGCCTTGGTCTGAGACAAAATCGATGCTTTTACCTTTGGTTATTTTTTATTCTTAGAAATATGCAAAGAAGAGCAATTATACACACCTAATTTTGCTTGGTTAAAATTTAGCTAGTAGTGAGGCCCTTAAAATTCGACCCGGTTCAAATCTAACATTTCTTTAATTTTGATAATTTTTTCAAATCAAATTTAAGACCAATTTGACTCAAATGCTCAAAATCAAATTTGGTCAAATAAAATCAAACTTGGTCAAAATTTGTCAAAATTAGTCAAACCAAATTAAACTCAGGTTAATTTCAAAATTTACAACTAAATGGGATTGACAAAAACTAAGAAATGAAATTGGTTATTTTTTGTCCATTAAAAACCTTGATTGCACTTCAGGAAAGATAAAATTACCAAAATTTCCTTTAAGAGTATTTTTGTAATTTGACCTTCTCAAAGTTAAATTTTTGGGACAACTTCCAAATCACATCTAAATATTATTTTATGATTTTCAATTCATTGAAAACCCCAATCGCATCTTAGGAGGTATGTAATTAACAAAACACCCTTAGGGATATTTTTGTAAATTAACCATTTTGAGGTCAGTTTTTTGCAAAAAGCTCTAAATCATGATTATATATTGTTAATTAATTTTTGGTGTATTCAAAACCTTGATCGCACCTTATAAGGCATGAAATTACAAAAATACCCTTAAAGGGTATTTTTGTATTTAAGCTTCCCAAGGTAGGGTTTTTTGAAAACACTTTAGATTGCATTTTCATATTATTCTATTATTTTTAATGCATCAAAAGCCATTACTGCACATCAAAAAATGTGAAATTACTAAAATACCCTTAAAGGGTATTTTTGTAAATTAACTTTCTTGAGGTTGGTTTTTCATGAAAACTTTCATATCATAACTCCATATTATTTTAAGATTTTTGGTGCTTTAAAATTGCAAAACTAACAAGGGATCTTGGTTTTTCAAGAAAATTGCATAAAAAGGTCAAAACATTAATAAGGGCAAATTAGTCATTCACATTATTCCAACTACACTTAGAGCTCATTTTTTGCTAGATTCATCATGAACCATTGATCTCTTATAAGCCTTGATCCAAGGGTGAATGGTGACCATTTAGTTAATAAACAAGGGAGAAATAGTAGTTTTACGATGGAAATGTGATCAAAGGGCTATCATGTATTTGCATAAGATATTTATTCATCATTTAGGGCTAGATGAAGAAAAGATAGCTTATGGAGTGAAAAAGAGTAAAAAATAAGAAAAAAAAAGAAAATTTGGGGAAAGCTTTGTAGAGGTTTAATTTATACTATTTTTCCATTGTATTTTATAGCATTTCATACCATTTTCCATAGTTTCCATATTGTTTGTCTTTAAATTTTTTCTATTTTCGTGAGAAAACAACTTCCTTCATAGTTGATTGCCTCTCTAACTCTAAACTTGATTCAGGTTTTTAACCAACTTATCAAGAGTTGTGTTTTGAAGCAAGAAAGAATCAAGCAAACATAAAAAATCCACCATTAACGACCATTATCGGTTCAGCAAAGCTCCCATGCCCCATGGCTGAACCTCCTCTTTGTCCACTTTATATGTTTTTCATGCTTTAAATAAATTATGGATGTTTAAAGTGTTATATTACTTGTTTAATGCATGTTTGTTGATTATTTTAGTAGTTTGTATGTAGTGTTTAGCTAGTATTTATGTTTTATGATTTCCTCTTTAGTTAGTTTGTTACTTGTTTGATGAAATTCTTTTTTATGATACAAATGTCTTTGTGTTACAGTATTATGAGTATTGGATGCATGTTCTAACTAAATAAGATAATGGAAGGAGTGTGGAAGCCTTTGGAGCATTCTAATGACTCCCTATGCTAAGGTTGAACCTCTATTCCTTTGTTTTCGGCTAAATGTTGCTTATTTCATATGTGCTTGCTTCTATTTCTAGTTTGTTCTTCAAGTTTTCTATGTGTTTGATAAAATTCTCAATGAATAAAAATGCTAGATTAGTAGACTTTTTGGTGATTTTATATTGTTTGCATGAGCTTTAATTCAAAACAAAGTGGTAAAGACATGTTCCAAATTTTTTGGCCAACAAATTCTTGCATAAATTACATTGGTTGAAACTTTTTTGGTTTCTAAAATTTTGATGTTTAATCCATTCTACTTTGTTTGTTACATACATGTTTAGTTTGAAATATATTTGTAAATATTCCTAAGTTTGTAATATGATTATTTCCATATTCATTCATATTCCATGCATCAAAGTTAGCATTTTATCAATGGCATTTTGGTAATTTTTCTTACATGCATCTCCATACCTCAAAGTTTGTATTTTATCAATGGCATTTTAGTAATTTTGTTACATGCATTCCCAAACCCTAAACCAAACCTTAAGCCCAAACCCTAATGCTGAAACCTAAACCTTAAACCCAACCCTTCAACCTTAAACCTAAGCCCTAAAAACAAACCCTAAACTAGAAACCTAAACCCTAAACCCTAAACTTAAACCCCAAAACCTAAATCCTAAAACCTAAACCCCAATCCTAGACCTTAAAGCAAAAATCTAACCCTAATCCATAAAACCAAAATCATAACCTAGGCCCTAAACTAACCTCAAACCCTAAAATCAACTTAATCCCATTTATGCATTTTTATTTTTTTTTTATTTTGTTGTCACATACATTCTTTAATTGTCATACATTCATCATATATTGTTATTATGTTCCCTCATATCATGCATATGTTTTATAAATAAGGTCTTCCAAAGAAAAATGTTTTTCGAATAAGATGATATCTTAAATAAATATAACCTTTAAGATCTGGCCAAACTATAGGGCAACTTTCAACGGCTATCATTTATATGAGGAGTCATCTGAGTTTTTATGGGGTAATTTGAAAACTTCTAAGCTAAATATATTTTTTAAGCTTTGACTAAATGTAAGAGGGTGGAAGAAGTATCATGATACTTAGGACTTTTTCATTTTAATCCAAAATTAAATTATTTTTTATTTTTAAAAAAAATTAGAAATGATTTGCTTACAAAAGGAAAAAAAAAGATTGATTTTGGAATAAACAAATGAATGAAAGGAATTAGTCTGTAAACATTAAAATAGGACCATTTTTTTTATCAAAATTTAAGGATAATATGCACTCAATTGATACCATCTTCAATAGGCATTTTAAGGGTGTCAATCCTTCCCACACGTAATGACTTTTGAACCTAACTCTAATTTTCATAGATTGCAAAATGTTCTATTAATAAACTTTAAACTTTTTTAAATGTTTTATTAAAAGGACAAAATTTTTAGGTGGCTAATCACACCTTAAAAAAGATTAGTGGTGACTTCATGTTTTGGGTTTTATTGAAAATACCTTTTAGCCCCATTTTTCCATTTCTTAAGTTTGGCAATCGAGGGTTCCCAAACCCATACGTCACAACAACTTGGCAACACTGCTGGGAAAACATATTTAGAGAGTCGAGCCAAAGATTGATTACATGTTGTCCTAAATTTTAGTTCAAAGGTCCTAATTAGTGTTTAGTCTTCAATCCTTGATTTTAATTTTCTTAGTTTCTTAAAAGGTGGAAATTTTGAAAAAAAAAAAATCAACAAAATAATTTTAAAGAAAATAAAAAAAAAAGATTTTTTGATTTTAATTTCCTTGTTTCAAAAGAGTATAAAATTAAAAAAAAAAAGTGTGAGTTTTACATTCCATGCATATTTTAACCATATCATTTATTTTAAATTGTTGTTATTTATTCTATTTTTAATAATTGTGGGGCATTTAGAATAAGGGTATTGTAAGAAAATGTGAAAGGTTTGTATATTCGTTCATACACATTCACATTGCATTACATGCATAAGCTCTATACCTGAGCTTTAAACCTTTTTAAGAGGAAGTAAAGTAGCCATGCTCTTATGATGTGTAAACTTCTGCAATGACTAGTGAAGCACTCCCACTTAGTTTGAACCCTTTTCGCTCAAAGCCTATAATGGGTGAAGTTCGGGATGCCTCATCAGTCTATGATGGACAATGATGTGAAAAATAATTTAGAATCCTTTAGACTCATCAATTCCAAACCCACCATGCAATGAACCTTCAGGAGCTAGCCCTAGGTAAAGTCATACCACATCCTCTCTATAGAAATCACCTAGAATAAGTCACATGAAAGAACATTCCTTACCTTTCTCATTTCATTTTTTATTAATATGATAATTTACATCCTTGCTTTCAATAAAAAGAGAGAATAAAAATCATTAGGAGTAACAATCCTTTATGTTTAAAAAAAAAAAAAGAAAGAAAAAATGAAAAATGAAAAAAAAGAAAAAATTTGCTTGAAAGGGTTAAATTATCTCATTAAATTGCGTTTGGACTTTTAAATTTCCCTTTTACAAATTTTTTATGTTTTATATGTTTTCTTTTGTCTTGTTTTCGTTTATGCATCATTCTCAACATAAAACATCGAAGATATTCGTTCTAGATAATTTTTTGGTAGAAATTTTCATGGCATTTAAAGAATCTTAAGTAGGGTCTTTGGTTTATAACTCGTTCTAGGACGTTAATGAGCAATGGAAAAATGGGTAGCAAATAGAGAGAGACTGTTTGATGAATAGGTATGTTGTGAGCCTTCCAAATTTGGTATATTTGGACTTAATGAGGAATTATATAACAAATTTAGAAGGAATTTGGAATTAGTGGGACCTAAAAAGGAAAGTACAACAAAGTATGGAGACATCGCCTAGATTGCAATGGTGAAACCTAACGATCAGATTCTAAAAGTTGTAATGTGGTTCTGGAATCTAACATACTGATGCTTTACATTCAATATAGAAGACTTAACACCCACCATAGAGGAGTACTCTACTTTACTGTGCTTAGATTTGCCCAAGCTTTATAGTGTATATTGGAAAGCACGGAAATCATCAAGGTCTAAGAAAAAGTTGGCTAGGTTAATTGGAGTTGAGGTCCAGGTTATTGATAAGAGGAAAGAAGATAGCGGAGGTATACCTAGGACTTTCTTGGGAGATATTATACTCCAAAATCCTAACAAAGATCGAGTTATAGATATATTTGCATTAGCAATCTATGGCTTGGTGATATTCTCGAGAGCTTTAAGATACATAGAGGCCTTCGTGATTGATTTCTTCATATAGTTTGAGTAAAAAAATTAACCCTTCACCAATAATTTTGGTGAAAGCCATCAAAACTTTGAATTAATGCCAAAGGAAATGAGAGGGAAGGATGATTAATTGTGTCCAATTGTTGTATATGTGGATTCAAAGTCACTTCTGAGGTACTGACCAAGCTCCATTAATGCTTTACATGAAGTCCCTAGCACATTTAGCCAAGTTCAATGCAAAAGAGTGGCCAAAAAGTTTCTCCAAGGAACAATGGATAGCATTTTTTTAAAACTTAGAAAGGGAAGGGGTTAGAAAGCACCGTGGACACCTCGAGCTTAGATCATGTATAGTTATAAGGATTAGCCTTGGGTCTCATTGCTAAGAATCAGAAGAGCCACTTGCCATACACCTTTGATAGTCAAATATCAATATGGGTCTTAATAGTTCATCCCGATGACCCGAGGGCTAGCTCATATTTTATTTAACTATGGCATGGAAAGCTATATGGCTAGAGTGTGCAACATTATAAAGGTTTAGGGGTAGATATTCAAATCTGAGTTAAGAAGATATACTGATAATCTAACTCCCAAGTATTTAATTTAGAACGCAAGTAAGTTAACAGCCTAGTGCTTCTATTAGATTATGAGCCAATTCAGTTGACCCGTGCACCAAGACACCACCAACAAAGATAAAGGTTGCTATAATGGAGTTTAAGGTAGAGATAGAGAAAATGAAGAAAGAAAATTGGAGAATACAATAAGATATAGGTCAACTAAGGTAAGCAAAAGGCATTTTTCCAATGCTAAAAAGTGTTTTATCAATGGCATTTTGCAATTTTGTTATGCGCATTTCCAAACCCTAAACCTAAACCCTAAACTCTAAATCTAAAACCTTAAACCTAACCCTGAACCCTAAACCTTAAACCTAAACCCTAAACCTAAAACCCTTAACTTAAACCCTAACCCAAACCTTAAATCTTAAAACTAAACCATAAACTATAAACCTAAACCCTTATCTTTAAACCTAAACCTTAAAACCTAAATCCCAACCTTAGACCCTAAATTAAAGCCATAACCCTAAACCCTAAAACCAAAACCCTAACTTAGACCCTAAACCAACCCTAAAACCAACTTGATCCTATTCATGCATTTGCATTTCATTTTATTTTGTTGTCATATACATTCTTTAATTGTCATGTATTAATCATATATTGTTACTATGTTCATGCATGCCATGCATATGTTTTATAAATAAAGTTGTTCAAAAAAAATATTTTTGAATAAAATGATATCTCAAATAAATATTGCCTTTGAGATTGACCTAAATATAGGGAAACTCTCAATGGCTATCATTTATGCAAAGTGTCATCTTGATTTTTGTGAGACAATTTAAAAACTTCTAAGTCAAAGATGTTTTTAAAAATCTACCTATATATAGGAGAGTGGAATAAGTGTCCTGATATTTAGGGCTTTTTCATTTTGATCCAAAAATAAATTAATTTTTATTTTTACAAAATAGAAATGATTTGCTTACCAAAAAAAAATGATTTAGCATTTGGAATAAACAAATGAAATAAAGAATTAGTCTATTAACATTAAAATGGGATAATTTTTTTATCAAAATCTAAGGATAATATGCAATTAACTGGTACCATCTTCAATGAGCATTGTGGGGTTCTAATTCTTCCCACGTGTAACTGACTTTTAAACCTAACTTTGATTTTTATAGACTTTAAAATGTTTTTTTAATAAGCTTTAAACCTTTTTAATTATTTTATTAAAAGGATAAAGTTTTTGGGTAGCCAATCACACCTTAGAAAATATTATTGGCAACTTTTTATTTTAGTTTACTGAAAATACTTTTTAGCCTTATTTTTTCATTCCCTAAGTTGAAAGATTAAATTTTTGGACCCATGCGTCATGATAGAGATTGATTTATTATATCCTTCTGGTTTTGGTCCATACTCATCACAAGCATCTTAAAAGGCCTAACATCAAATGCTATTTATTGTAGGCTCCTTTTACATGCATACTAACATGCCTACAACTATTGCTCCTACTCGTATTATTCTTATTCTTAATGTCAAGGCATCTGACCAAACCTAAGTTCCTAATTTAAATTATCCAAAAGAGAAACAAAAACTAAAAATAAGCCTTGTAAAAACCAAAAAAGGCCTTAAATCTCAAAAGATGGATATCATATAAGAAAGGCTTAGAGCTACTGAAAGGATAAATTTTTATGGATTAATGGATGTTGTTGGACTATGGCTAGTTCTTGATGTGGTGATTCCATCAAAATTCAAGGTGCTTAAATTTGAAAAATACAATAGAACCAAGTGTCTTATAACATATGTGACAATTTGCTATCGTAAAATGGTTGCACATGCACATGACGAAAAGTTACTCATCCATGCCTTTTAAGACCATCTTACTGGTTTTGTTGCCAAATGGCATGTGCAATTGGATAAGACTCCAGTCTATGGCTAGAGAGAATTAAGGGCCTTTGTTGCACAATATAAACATATTATAGACTTGGCACCAAACCATCTGTCCTTATAAAGTATGGAAAACAAAGATACTAAAAGCTTTAAAGAATATGTCCAGAGGTAAAATGATGCTACTATTCGAGTACAACCCTTACTAACTAACAATGAGACTATAGTTCTATTTATCAACACTCTCAAAGCTTAATACTATGAGACAATGATTGGCAATGCCACCAAAAATTTTGTTGATACGGTAATTTCTGTGAAGATAATTAAGAATGCATCAAGAACGGCAAGCTTGAAGGCAGTGATGTAAGTAATGCAAAAAAATGTGCTATGCTAAAAAAAAACAAAGAGATGTTCAAGCTATAAATCATGATAGGTAATAAGTTGAACACTTCAACCCATATTCTCCTTACTTTACGTACCTACCTTATTATCCAACCATAAACAACATCTCCCCAAGTCTTTATGCTTATCAACCAATCATATAGCTACCTAGCTTTGCACCTACAAATTACTCTGTTGCTCAACCAAAGAATTGGATGAAAAGAGAAGAAAGCTCCCATAAATCTAATCCTTATAACATACACTAAGCTACTGCCTTAACTTATTAAGAGCCATCTGGTTAGACCTATTTATTTAAAGCTTATAGAGCTTTCTTGTATGATGTTAATGCTACTTGTAACTATCATCCTAAGATTGCTGGATATTCTATAGAAAATTACATAGCATTGAAGTATAAAGTGTAAAGTTTAGTCAAAACTAGATTGGTCAATTTTGATCAAGAAGCAGGGCTGAGTGCCATTAAGAACCCTTTACTTTACCACACAAAGGCATAATTTTAAAAATGTTTTTATGAATGCCTTATCACCCTAGGAACTTTAGTAAATAATGCAAATTTTTAAATATTTATAAACATTTGAGAGTTTGTTATGTTAGTTTTTTATTTATATTTCATCATTTCAATAAAACGATAGGTGCATTTTCATTACATTTCCTCTTTTATTACATTGCCTTTATATATCCTTTCATGTCTCACCCAACCCTATGTTCTAAATAATTAAAGTTTAGACAATCAAGATAATAATTTAGGATTCAATTTTGAAAGCATCATTCATATTGGTAAAATTGATAAGTTGAAACTTAAGTCTACTAGGATCATTAAGGCAAGTTTTATGAAATGAGTTAAATCTGGCAAAGAGTTTCGTTCATTAAAAGATGAATGTAATATGTGCTTTTTGTGATGGTTCATTCACAAGTTTGCTCTTAGTTGATAAATGTTTTTCATTGATGGTATTCATGTTTTAAATGAGAAATGATCATCTCTCTTTTACCTTTCACACAAGGGGTATAATTTGAAAAAGGCTTAAAAAGAAAGTGAAGGTCCTTAATGATTTTATGGGCAAAAATCATTTGTTGTTGGATCTTTCTTAAAAAATGATGAATTGTGCAAAAAATAAAAAATGAAAGAATATGAAGAAAAGAAAAAAAATAAAGAAATAAAGAAAAATTGATGAAGAATGAGGTAAAAAGCCAAAGTGCTCTATATGATAAATGATCTTTTGGTTTTATAACCTTTCAGATACATTTTGGGCCTATTTATCCATTTCTTCCATAACCCTTCACCCTAGTCTACATACATTCCTTAAAAGTCCATTTTGATCGAATATGAATGCTCAAATTGAAGAATCTTGAATTAAACTAAGGTAAACTTATAATAAGATCATTGGGGATTTTGATCACTAATGGATCAAAGGAAACGAAAATGAGAAGAAAAGATAAGAAAAAAGATGTGCAAAAATAAAAAAGAAAAACTAAAGAAAGAAAAAAAAAGAAGACTTAAATTGAAAACCCAAAAGGTTTATTTAAGTAAAACGAGATTATTTAAGTTGAATACTTGAAAAATTGCTTCAATTAAGAACCTCATGGACTATGGATAATGATTGAATTGATGAGCTGAAAGATCAAGAATATCAATGAAATGAGTTTTTGAAAACGAATTCATAATTAATTTGCTTAGAATTGTTTGAATATTCATTATCTTAGATGTTGTGAACCCTTTCAAGTGTTTAGCTTGATAATTTACTTTGAAATGATTTCTTTGCTACTTTGTTCTTTGCCAGACTTGTTCTTATAATGAATATATTTTCTTTGATTATCCTTGTTCTTCACCATTTATTTATTCCTTCCCATGATAAATTAAGGAAAAGTGATGGATTACATTTGTAATTGAATTGGAATGATGATGAATGAATAAATGACTAATATGAAAGATCCTTGCATTATTTCAGGAAAGTTGATAGTAACTAAGGTAGATAAAAAATATAATGAGAATGATGAAAGAAATTAAAAAGGATGTTGAACATTGTGGCTTATAAAGGAGATAGAAGCATCCTAAATGACGTGATTAAATGATGAAACTAGTGAAAGGAAATTTTGGGTCACAAGTTGACTGATACATTTGCTGGCCAATTCTAAAGAAGATAAAGAAGAACATAATAGGAAGTTGAAAAAAGAGAGAAGACATGAAGAAGAGTCTTGAGAACCCTTTACCATAATTAGAGATTTATGACATTGATTTTTGCATTTCATGCATTGTATTCATTGCATCCATTACATTTTGCATGTATCATGTTGAGAACATTGCATTCATCATATTCATTCATTCTAGGCATCATACATGTTCAAAAAATAGGAAAAAAAAAATCAAATTTTGAATTTTGAAATTGAATTTTGGAATTTCAAAAAAAATTTTAATTCATTGTATACATTCATTGCATATGTTTGAAAAGTAAGAAGGAGAAAGCATATGTTAAAATGATACTGAGAAGAGAAATTGGAAGATAATCAATGATGATCTAGTTTAGATGAAAGAAATCACTTTAAGGTAAGAATTTTTTTTAAGTTTTAATACCCTTGTTAAAAAGGAGTTTTTTCAAATATGAAAATGATCTATAAGACTTCATGACATAATCTTGAAAATCCTAGCTTTTAATTTTCAAAAGTTTCAAAGCCCCAGTGGGGGAGCACTTTAAATTTCAAAAGTTTCAAAGCCTTTAGTGAGAGGAGCATTTTATTTTCCAAAAATTTCAAAACCTCTAGTGGGGGTAGCATTTTAGTTTCCAAAATTACAAAGACTCTAGTGGGAAAGAGCATTTAATTTTCTAAAAGTTTCAAAGCCTTCGATGGTTAAGATTTTATTTTTCAAAAGTTTCAAAGCCTATGGTAAGATGAATGTTTTAAATTTTCAAAGTTTCAAAGCCCTTAGTAAAGGGAGCATTTTTTAATTCAAGTTTCAAAGCCTTTACTAAAGGGAACCCTTTTTTATTTTTCTTGACCCAAACAAAATGGATATCTTTTATCTATTTACACTTTCTGTTTCATAAAAAATGGTAGTTGTAGATACCCAATTTGTCTGGGATCTTTTCGATATTATTGAACCTTAAGTTTTAATTTGATATTGGACTTTTAATTATGCCATTGATTTTAAGTCTAAATAAAAAGGCACATAAGTGTTTTTATTTTTATTTATGCCTTGTTATTTGGTAAAAAATAATAAACATAAATTTTGATTTTTTTTAAGATTGTGATTTTATTTAGATTTGAAATTTAATGATTGAGTTTGATTTTGGTAATTCTTGGAAATCAAGTTTTTACAAGAAGGAAAAGAAATTTGGGCCGGATCTTGATAAATTTAGTTAATATTAAAATTTTTCAAATTAAAAGAGGATTCAATCTCAGCCCTATTCTTAGTTAGAAATCACTAACAATCAAAAAATCAAGAAGCAAAGGAAGAAGTAACACAAAGTTTTGAATTTTAAGGAAGAAGTTCTCAATTAGAGAGAGAACAAGAATCACCAAGCAAAAAAAGAAAAAAAAGAGAGAGTCATATATATGAAAATGAAGCAAGCCGAGTAAAGCAAAATTTTTTCTTAATGGTAGGCTTTATTTAAGGTTGATCCAAAAGCACTAGTTAGGTACACTTTCTTTTATTTTTATTTATATGTTTTCTAATATGGTTTGGGATAATATTTGTAATAATAATTCTTTTATGAAATTATTTTGTTTTGCTACTTTTTTTTGACTTATTTATTTCTATATTTATTTATTTATTCATTATTTATTTATTTATTTATTTTCTGTTGATTTATTGATTTAATTGATGTAAATAAAAATTAAATTAGATTGTTAGAAAGTGTGAATATATTTAGAAAATGTAAATATAGTATAATTAGAAAGTTGTGAATATAATTGTGTCATTATTTGTAATTAATATTTGGTAAATAAATAAAAAGGAATAAAAACCATTTGAATTAAGACATAGAGAAGATAATATATGACTAATTTGGTACCAATTTGGGGCGTTGCGGGGAGCTAAAATCTTCTCTACACATAATTAAGTCTCGAACTTAGTTTTGTTAATATAGACGAAAACCTATTCTATTTAGAGACTTTTAGTCAAGTTTAGGATAATCTTAAACAAGATAAATTCACATAGATAGTCAATCACACTTAGGTAAAAAGGATTGGTGGTAACTTCATATTTTTGTGTTTAATGGGTAGGTTCTTGGACTTGAATGTTATGACATTTTACCAAGTCTAACATTATAAATGATCATTTTACCCTTTAATCAAAATAAAATAACCTAAAATGTAAATAATAACAATATTCAAAAATATATTCAAAAATTTCTAAAATGGTTATATTTTAACACCTTCTAACTTGATAAAATAACCATTTTACCTTTTCCAACATTATAAATGATTATTTTATCATTTAATTAAAGCAAAATGACTTAAATGTAAATAATAAAAAATTAAAAATTAAAAAATTTTATTTATAATTTTTTTTTTGTAAATTAAAAACCTATATTTGAATTCAATAATTTAAAAGAGCATCATATGATACGATTTGGAGGGGAAACCAGTGGCAATGGAGTGCCACAGTATGAGTCCTATAGTGCAGCTAGATTTCTCATAGAAGAGTGTGCAGTGGGCAACTTAGAAGAAACATAGAAAACATTAGCAATGCAGGCGAAAGGGACCATTGCAACAATGTGCTAAAAAACTTTGGATCGAGAGCATAGAAGCTGGCAGAGTACAAGTTTGGGTATGAGACCGAAATGTTGGAAAATTGGATCACGGGGTAGAAGTTGGAACTAGCGTGCAAAACGGGCGCATCATCCCCATAGAAACAAGGGTGTTGCTAGAATGAGTGTGAAAGAATGTCACAGTTTACAAACTAGTCCAAGCCCAGGGGTTCTCTCCAAGTTAAGTAGTAGTTCAAGTTCTAATGGTATCAAAGCTTGGTTCGGGGGAGCTAGAAGCAGGCCACATAATTTGATACCAATTGGTATCAGTGCCTGGTTTACGGGAGTTGGGAGTAGGCTACAAAACCAAATACCAGGGGGTATCCAAGCCTGGTTAGACTAGAGGTGGTGACCAGAACCTTCGTTTGGAGTGTGCAATAGATCCTTATTCACGACAAGAGAAGCTAGAGTTGCCATGAGAGCCAGAATTGGTTGGAGAGCTAGAGTTGACGTCGGTGCTAGTTGGGGGACTTGCATGCAGGCATTCTAGTGTGGTGTACAGGCATTGTGGCGAGTTGTTCAGGCATCCTATTATATGTGTAAACATCCTACTATGTGTACGGACGGGTTGCTGCATGATGCAAGCATTCTAGAAGGGCTACTATGCTCGTGAACTAGTGAAACATTCCTGGATTGCTGGGTGCGGGCATGCTAGCATGCCGGAAGGTGCTTGACAATTCGTTACCCTATGTTGTAGGTGTGCTAGGCATGCTGTGCAGGTGTGCAAACTGGTGCCTAACCGAAAGGCTAGTGTGTTGAGCCAATGTGCAAACTAGTGCTTGACAGTGCGTGCTGTGCTGGTGTGCTGTGTCAGTGTGCTGGTTTGCAAGAACTAGAACTAGTTCGTTAGAGTGCCTACTAGAGTTGAGGTAAACCTTTGGTTTGTGCATTCGTGGTCTAACACTTTGTGTGCCTTGGCTCTGGCATGGCTAGGGAAGAGGACAAAACCATTGAATAATAAGATCCTTAATCTTTTCTATTATTTTTTTTGTAATCCTTTCTTCAGGCACTTGCTATGCCCTTTTGTTTTACAGCATATTGGGTGACCAAGCTCGGCAATCTGGTGTGTCCGGGCACCATTTCTTATGTTAGGTTGATCTAGGATGAGGAAGAGTCCATCCCTATATCCAAAAGTAAGAGTGGTAGGGGTAAATAGCACCAAAAGGAGCCTAAGGAGAAGCAGCTAGATGCTAGTCGAGACTATTGAGGAGTTGGGACCTCTCCACACTAGAATATGTTGGAGATTAATAGTTACGTAATCAAAAGATAATTTTATAAACAATAGTGATCAAATCATAACTTTTAATCGTTGGATGATATCACAATAAAATTTTGCCTAAAATTAAGTAACTAAATGTATAATTTACCTAAAAATGTATGTAAAAAAATCCTTGTCGTATTTATTTATCCAAAATATCTCAAATTTAACTAAGATTTCATTATTAATGATAAAAAGATCAGTGGATTGTTGACCTTATCGTTGATGCAAAAATTATTGATTTGTCTTTGAGGTATAGTGATTTGTGTATTGTCCTTTGAAAAAAAAAATACCTCTCCTGTCTCATATTGTATGTTTTCTATTAATGTTTAGTCAAATGAATTCAACTTTGACCATTATTTTTTAAAATATTATATTAAATTAAAAATTTTTATAAAAATGTCTTGAAAATTTTGAAATTAAAACTTTACAAATCTTATTTTAAAAAATGTTTTAATTTTATGATTTTAATAAAAATAATGGTCAAAATTGAATTAATTTGACAAAAAAAAATCAATAGGAGACATATAAAGTGGGACCTAGCGGGGAAAGAGAAAGCCTGGTTTATAAGCTATAATCCAAATTTTGGCAATTGAGGATGTTGGATTATTGTTCTTTAAAAGTAGCCTCAAGTCAAATGTCTGGACCGTACTTTTTGTAGGAGCTAGTATGATTTCCAAGAGATGTCGGCAATCATTTGGGGTCTTGGTAGAGCTTGGACCAAACTCACCGTGTGAAGGATGTTGGAGATATGATGTAAGCTAAACTAAGACCACGAAACAAAGGGATAGGAGAGCTTCTCTGATGATGATTCCCTCTCTCATCAAGTCAATAGGGTATTCTTGAAAAAGAAAGAACGGAAGGAAGATAAATAGAGCGGAAGGATTATACCTGGTGCTGCATTATCTGTCTAACTATATATATTCAGAGGTCCTTATCAAAGTTGAGTGTCGTGCAACGGCAGGACCATGTGGGCGCCTCCCCTTCCATAGACTAGAGACTCCAGGCACCATGGCTTTGGGCGCTGGGTCTCTTCCAAGGATAAGAGCCTAGGGGAGCTCCAACCGTATGGATGTTGGGTATAACAGTTATCACCATTTTAATTAATATGATTGTAATTGAGTCGATAATTTAAAGCTTGGTTTGTTTCAACATAAAATGAGTTTCGAAAGTTACCTTGATATAAAAAAATTATATCAAATCAATCGAAAATCTTTTATCAGTCAAAGTTAAATAGTGTCAGTTTCAATAGGTATATCTTATGAATTTTTAGCCCATAAGACAATTTTCGTAATTCATCTCCCCCTCCCACTCTTCTTCCTTTTTCTTAAAATTCTTAAATCAACAATCACTAAACACTCACAATTCAACGGATTCATGATCCAACTCTAATAACAACAACTGAAGCCTTGTTATTTCAGCTATTCCTAGATTCGGGTGGGTGTCTTCGATTGCTGACTGCTTTTTACGCCTCTAATCTAATATTAGCTTTTTCTTTTGATCATTAGGTGCTAGATTTGGTTGAGTGGTTTTGAACTAATCGATCTTTGTTCTGTTCCTATTAATTAATTACTATAACATTAATATAGCCAAAGTTTGGATGTTCTAGCTTACTTTGGAGTTCAAATAAAATATTACACACAAGCTAGGCTAAATCTAGTTGACATTTTTAAAAGTTTATCCAAAACTCGTTTTGTCTACTTAATTTAGGTTTTTTAATTTAAATTTGTTATTAAAATATTTAAATACCAATACTTATTATGTAAAAATATATTATAAAATTAAAATGGATTAATTCATGAATATCCCATAAATTATAGTGAAATATTTAATATGATACTTTAACTTTAAAAATCTTTAATATAGTATTTAAACTATAAATATGTTCATTAATATGGTACTTAGAATGTTGTTTATTCGTCCTATATCATCATTTAAAATTAGTCACATTAGAGGTAAATACTATATTAGTGAACAAAATTATAATTCAAGTATCATGTTAAAAAATTTTTAAATTCAATTATCATATTAAATATTTAATTATAGTTTAGGAGCCATTCATAACATGCACTTAATTAAAATTAATCAAAAATAATTTGAGAAAAATATTCTCTTGAGTGGAATCAAGCTAAGCTTGGGCTTTAAAAATATAGCTGTTAATTTCATTTCGGTACCAATTGTACCGATTGGTACGTTTCATTGTATCAAAATATGGTACACCTAAAGATGATTTTTTATACTGGATTTAGTATCGGTTAATACTGGTTGTTTTCTTTAGTTTGAGCTTATTTCAGTGAATTTCAGTGAAATAATATGTTTTGGTAGGTATATGAATGTGAAATATATTTTATAACTTTTTAACTAATTTTTTGTTATTTAATTATTTTTAACCTAATAAAAATAAAATTAATTGACAAAATAATTCTTAAAAATTGAGTTTCTTTATTTTTTTATTTTATTTTTTTGTACTTTATTTTTCAAACTAAAGTTTATAAGTATTTCAATTTTTTTTCAAGAAAACAATTATACTCTTTTTATAAAGTTTAACAATCATAAAACCTTGGTTAATTTTTTTCATCTCCTTGCTTTTATCTTAATATTTATATAAAAAAATATTTATTTAAATATCCATTGATCAGATTAAGTGTTTAAAAATATTATAAAAAATTTATGATATTATTTCTTATGCTTTTAAATTTATTTATTTGATTTTTGAATATATTGGATATTTGTTTTGTAAATTATTAATAATATTATAATGTACAAGTTCATGTATGTTTATAAATATATTTTTACTAAACTGAAAATTCCAAAATAATATGTTGAAACAACTGGTACTGGTATATACCATTTTTTTTTTTAAAATCAAAACATTATCCAGTGCGATATTAACAACTTTATTCTAAAATCTTACTTAAGACTAAGTTGGATCACACATGACTCATGAGTTTTATAAGCTACTCGATTCACGGACAAGTTTACTCGTAACTTAAACATTGGAGCAAATATTATGAATTCATCATTAGTCATTACCTAAAAATTTTTGTAATATATAATCTATAACTATATATTAAAAAATTAATTTTTTAAAGGATTTTGGCTCATAAATTTTTAGATTTCGAAAGAAAAAGTGATTTCAAAAAATGAAATATTGAAAGGGCATGGGTGATTCTTGGGGTTTGTTTACCTTAGACAATGTAAGATTTTTTATGTTTGTTAAAAGAATGTAAGATTACATAACAAAATCTTTTACTATTATTATCTTCGACAATACGTGAATAACACGCGACAAGTATAAAATTATAGAAATAATTTATTTATTTAAAATTTATATAATTTTTTACTTATAAATTATTTATATATTTAATTAAATATTTTAAATATTTAATAAAATTTTATTTATTCATGAATGGATTTTGAAACATTTTACTTTAGACTAAACTTCGAGCAATACAGGAATGGACTTACCTTATATGCTAACATGCCTATGGTTTTATATAAAAGAAAAGGATTAGGTCCCAACCATCCAATAGGTCTTCCCTTGGTCCCATTAAAAGTCTTAATGGGCTGAACAAGGCTGGGTTTGAGTCAAATTCATACTTTGTATTAATAACTTATATACTTGCTCAGGTTTGGCCCAGTTCAAAATTTTAGTCCTCAAAATTTTCTCAAATCTAGCTCAAATTAAAAAATTAAACCCTAAACTCACCCATTAAACTTAATTTATATAATTAAAAATTTTAAAAATATGATTAAAATTAATTTACTGGGATTATAATTAATTCATATATATATAAATTAAAAATAAAATTTATATAAAAGTAACAATTAAGTTTAATAAAAGATATATAATATTTATTTTTAATATATATATATGAATTAATTTATATATAATTCACATAAATATAAGTAAACAATTTATATATGTGAATTCGAATTGGATCAGGTTCAACTTTAAATCTTTTGTTCAAAGCCTAGTCCGAAATTTATATAAGTCTAAAAATTATGCCTAAACCCGTTTAATAAATTTTAATTTTTTGTTTAAACTCTCTCAAAACTAGAGTAAATTTTCAGATTTGGACAAATAGCTTGGCCCTTAAACAGGTGTAGGTCTTTCAATTTTCAACTTTCTTGTCTTTAGCCCACCTTTTTTCGTTCTTGTGCATTTTACCAAACGTGGGAGCTTTAAATCAAATGTTCTCACCTCCTATATGTCACTAATTTTGAAGATATTTTGTTGTTAAGAAATATAGTTAATATTAAAAAGACCATTAAATAAGTTGTTTTTATTCAAATTATAAATTTTAAAAAATAAAATTTTTTCTTAATATATTTTAAACATAGATCATATTTTTAAAATTAAAAATGTGGTATTTGTTATATTTTTAATAAAGATCACATTTTAGAAAAGAAAAATGTAATTTTTGTTTAAACTATAAAAAAACAAATTATAATTTTTATAATACATTTTCAACAAAGATTACGTTTTTAATATTAAGAAAAATAGTTTTTGTAGAAAATATAACAAATATTATGTTTTTATTCTAAAAAAATGATATTGTTTAAAATGTATTCTCAAAAAATTTATTTTCTTAGTATCTTATAAAAAAATTAATACGTTTTTAAGGTAAATAACGTTATTTTCATAATTTGAAAATATAATTAAATGAGAACAAATAGGAAATGTTTTTTCACTTTTTTTCAAAATCTAAAAAATCTAAAAAAGATGAGAGTTTTTATTCCCTTACTTTTTCCCTTTTTTCTACTCTTGGAAATGTAAGATTTATAATGTAGGGGAAAGTTTTCTAATCAAATTAAAAAATTAGATAATGAAAAGTTAAATTTTAAGAGAGAAAGCTAAATTCTACGAACTAAATGTCTCATCCATGTATCGTACAACCCATTCAATTAAGTTGACGTCGAAGATCAAATCAAATTAATTCAAGTTTAAATGAATGCACCCAAAAAAATTTTAAGTTTCTTTGAATTATAACTATTTACATTTTTCTTTTTTAATTATCTATTTTGTTTTGTTACTATATTAATTTATTGAATTATATTTTGAAAATTCTAGTTAAAAATTTATATTAACATATAAAATTTTAATTATTTAAACATCTATTGATGAAATTTTAATTAGAAATAGTGACAATATTTTAAAAATAAAATTTTAAAATGATGAGAATTTTATTGAATCCCCTAAAACATTAATGACACTATAAAAGTTTAAGATTAATAGATTTTTATTAACTTTGCCAAAATATTTAGAAAATATTAAAATTTTTTAATATGAAAATTAATTAAATTCATAAAGAATAAAATAAAAATAAATGAAAAAAAAATTAAGCACAAAATTCATAAAAATGAAATATGGTAAATAATTAATAATAGTTGAAAAATATATAATGAAAATAAAAGGATTTTTGGTTTTACTCACAAAGTCTCTTACATTCTTCTTTTATGCTTGTCAATATATAGTATAAAATAAATATTAAAATTTTCCAATAATGAATTTTGAGGAAACATATAATTATATTAAATACAAAAATTAATTTCTTTAAATTTGAGTGGAGAAAAGATGGAATATTTTCTAATATTTTTAAACAAATTATCTACAATAAATTTATTTTTTAGATAATTTATTTATAATAAATTTTTAAATTTTTAATTAAAAAAACATAAACATTCCAATCAAGTGGGCACTTATTCTAGTATAAGCAAAAGCATGCTATTAAAAATTCAAAGCTTTATCAACCGAGCCACCTTGTGGTATAGCACAAAATTTTTATGTTTAAACTTGAAAATATTAATGAAATTGTGTGTACAAAATATTTTGTTAACAACTTGACATTAAGAATTTTCTTCAATAGAAAATTAAATCTGTACAGACATTCAATTTATAAATTAACAAAATAAGCATATTTTATCTTATATAAATATATAAAAATTGAAATCTTTAATAAAAAAAGAAATAATCATATTTAGATAGTCTATATTTTTTATAAGTTCACGGATTTAAATAATTACCATGTGTTCTCTAATAAATACATTTTAATTATTTAAAACATTTTTATTACTTAGAAAATAATTAGTTAGACTAAATTAAAAATATAGATTCCTTTTTAAATAACCAATATTTTTACTTATATGAATAAGTTACAATTAATTTTGTCAATACTTATATAAATATAAAAGTTAAAACTTTTGATAATATGGAAATAATTATATGTGTATAGTCTCACTACATGGGTTTAGGTTTTTGGTGGCATTTTTTGTAACGTTTAGTGATGTTTATAAACGTCACTAAAAAATTTACCGCATTTATGAAAAATGCCACTCAGAGTGCCGACTATACATGCATCACGAAAAATAGTGGCATTTTCGAAAAATGTCGCCATTTTAGCGGCGTTTCTATCTTTGAAACATCGTTAAATTAGTTGGATTTTTATGAGAAAAACGTCATTGCTTTGGTAGTGTTTGTAACTGAAAATGTCATTACTTTATATGCATTTGTCTCTGAAAATGCCTTTATATTAGTGGCATTTGTATCTTTGAGGTACCGTTAATTTAGTGGCATTTTTATGAGAAAAATGCCATTTGTAACTAAAAATGCCACTACTTTAGAGGCGTTTGTATATGAAAATGCTTATATATTAGTAGCATTTGTGCTTGGATATGCCATTAATTTAGTGGCATTTTTATGAAGAAAACATTGTTGCTTTAGTGGTGTTTATAAATGAAAAAGTCGTTACTTTAAAGGCATTTGTATCTGAAAATGCCTCCATATTAACGGAGTTTTCCTCTTTGAGCCGCCACTAATTTAGTAGCATTTTTATGAGAAAAACGCCGTTGCTTTGGTGGCATTTGTATCAAAAACACCACTTACTAGCAATGTTTGCTGGCAAAAGCGTTGCTACTTTTAGTGGCGTTTTACAATACAAACGCCACTAAATTATTCATTTAGCGATATTGTTGAACGCAAACGCTGCCATTATGTAAAAATGTATTTTTTGTTTTAATTTCTATTAACAAATTTTAATTTCATTAAAGAGCTTAAATTCAAAATTTGAAATTAATATAAACTTAATTCTTATTTAAGTATGCATCTAATTAGTACAAAGTTTAATAATTAGTATAATAACATTCAAATATTTTTAATACATTAAGAAAATAAAAATTAAAATGTATGAAATGGATGACTACACACATTTGCTAGCTGCCAATTGATGAAGAAAAATTTTCACCTTGGTCACTAATATGCTCAAAAACCTATTGAATAATACCATACAATTTTTAACACTTTATTGTAAGCTTTTTTTATATTTAAAAATTTAAATATTTACTAAATATAATACCTGAGTTGGTGGAGCACCAAGATCATTTCCTGAAAATTGTTGTTGCAAAAAATTCATAAGATGATCGAATCAATCATGCAACTACTGAAATTTTGCACACTCTTACTTTATTCTAGCATGTTCTTCCTGAATTTTGACACACTCCTCTTTTCTTTCTGTTTCCATTTGCTGAAAATGTTGTTACATAGTTTGCAACTCCCCTCTGAATATTGAAATGTCTTGCGAAGACTTACTTGCTTAGGATGTAAATTGCTAAGAGCTATGTCCATAGTAGGCGGATGGTGTTGGACCCAATCTAAGGCCTCAGAGCTGTCCATGCCTTTCTTTTCCAGCAACTTCTATGAATATCCAATTTTTCATTTCTTGCATGTTGAGAGAACCATCAGATGTTACTTCAATTTTAGCAGTCATTTTCTCTTTCGTCTTCTCCTGTGAATTTGTCATATACAACTATCAAGTTTAATGATCAATTGATAATATGTTAAAAAGAGTAAATATTTACTTTATGTTAAAATAGATGATACAAATTACCATAATTTCTTATGTTTTGATATTCATGTAAGATTTGTCTTTTTTTGTGTGTGTTATATGAAAAAGTTCCACACATCTAATTGTACCACCCATCTCATTCTTTTATACAAAAACATATGTTATTTGATAGGATACATATCAACCGTAACTTATTCATGCATATCAAGCCTGTCAATCAAGTATTAACATTTTGAATAATATTAATCTAATGTATTTATATTTTGGCCCCGTAACAACACAATAGTCTTAAACATAATCATACCTAAATGCATTTTGGGCTTTCACACATTTAGATCATGGAAACCAAATTCAATTATTTTCTCCCAGTTTAATATCATGGATTGAAGCCATTCAATATGTTGAAAACCATCCAAAAGTTTAATTTGTATATTGCCTTTTATATGCAAAAATAGTCCCAAATAGACATAAACGATAACTTTTTCTCCCATATCAATTGTAGAAACCAAGTTCAATCAATCAGACAAGTTTAATATCAAGTATTAAAGTTATCCAAACTATTAAAATACAACAAAAACAACAAATTTGTATTTTTACCTAAATATACATAAATAATAACTTTTTCATACATATCATCCATGTCAACTAAGTTCAAAACTTTCGATAAGTTTAATATCATGTATTGAAACTATCAAAACTATTAAAACAGAACAATAACTATTAATTTACATATTTACCTTTTAACTGTAGAAAAAGTTCATTCATTAGAATAAGTTTATTATCATAAACTTACTATTTCTTTTTGCTTTTTTGCAAAACTTTTCGATTCACTTGTGTGGAAATATTTTTGTTGCTTTCTGCTACCAATCCCAATCTGTTCTCTTTCCTATAAAAAAAAATAATTGCGTATATGATAGAAATATAAATATTACCAACTTAAACCATAAAACATTTTCATCATTTCATTTTACTATTCAAAGTTATAAACTAGTACCTCTTCTTTTCTTAAGAACTAAAATATAATTAATTGTTCATATTGCCACCTAATCACATTACGGGGTAGATTTTCCATCATCGCCTCTACAAAAGTACTTTGATCTAAATACTTATTCTTTAAACTATACTTATAGTCTTTCCATTTCTTTCCCAATGACTTAAGCATAAATGAAGTTGGTATTTCAAGTACAAATCTTAACTATAATAATACAATAAGAAAAGTTTGAATAAGTAAACAAAATGTAAAATACAAAATTTTTTTATTTCTAATTAATTATACTAATACCTCAATAAAGTTTAAAGCATCAGCCTTAACTTCTTCTAGAACTTTATGCCATGTTTTATTATGAATAGGCAATTTCATTCCATTACGAGCTAGCAAGCCTAGAAATCTAGCTAACAGTTGAGCCTCTTTACCAATCGGTTGCCTATCAGACACTACGATACACTCGTTAGGAGGTAGTGCAAATAATTACTTCAAAGTTGTCCAGCCTCTGGTCCTCTGTTGACCATTGTTATCAACTGTAACAAATAAAAAATAAATTTGTAAAATCATAAAACTTTTATCATTATACTCAAATTCTAAAATTGGAGTATATCATATCTAGATTCAAATTTAAAGCATAATCAATTGATGGGGTACTATCTAAACCTGAAACTCTCAAATTGCCAGATTCAATATCAGTTGAAGGGTTACAAGTGACGGAGTTAGATTCGATAGTACGTTCATTTCCTTCGAAAGGATTCAATTTATAGCCAATATCTATAGGTTCCATAGACAGTTCTGAACTAATATCTCTAATATGTTTTCCTTTCAACCCACTTCTCCGCATTGTAGCTTACCTACATCATAAAAGAGAATATAGAAAAGATATTAGTTTAGAACATATATAAAGCTATTGAGAAGTTAAGAAATCAAAACTTATGATATATAAAAAACATATCGATTTAATTAAATCAAAAGATAATGTATGATTTAGAATACGATAATTATACAATAGCGAATGTGACATTAATTACATACAATCATTTACTACATTATGTCTTAAACACTCAAAGTACAAATTATAGATGCACCATTTCATGGTTTATAAATGTCTTCAGTAACATCTTTCGGAGCCACTAAGTGTAGGTACTAGAGATATTTTCATCCAAGTTTTGTTCAACAAAAAGATAACATTCAGTTCAATGTTCAACATCATCTCTGATATCTAACCCCATATCAAATAAGTCTCTAGGTGTGTTTCAAAGAACAACAAATAACCCAATTCTTTGGGATCTTCAGAGTAAAATACTTGTTTGACTTGAGATAAAAAAATATAAGGTTCATCAATGAGTTATTGTCTAGTGTGAATTAATAAAGAAAAATTCATAAGTGTAAATCCATATTGATCTTTCTTAATACCCTTCGTACTATTCACATCAGCCCAATCACACCTAAATAAGACAACTTTCCACTTGTCAAATAATCCGACTCAATGATGTCATTAATTATGCCATAATAGTCAACATTTCCCTCTAAAAGGTTTGTATCCCTAGCACTAGCATAGCTAGTAGTTGATGAAGTTACAACAACTCCTGAATTTTGTATAGTTCTAAATCTCTCATGGGATTTAGTGTGAAATCTAAATCCATTGATGATGAAACCTTTATATCATTTCACAATTTGGTTTGGACCATGTGAAAGACATTTCACCTCTTCACTAACAAGCCTTCCACTCCAAACCTATAAAAGTGGAATAAATATATATATATGTTATTAATGTTATTTCTCATAATGGAAAGTATGGCATTACTTATAGTTGCTCCTAACCATTCATAAGAGTTTTCAACGAATAACTTATCAAGCTTTCGAGGGTTTGATCATCGATAATGTGTAGGATCTCTCAAATTATTTCTATACTCACTATAAAGCATCATGATAAAGTATTAAAAAAAAAATAAAAGACAATAAATTATGCTTAATTTAATGAATAATTTTCATGCCAAAATACTTATGTGCGAAACGATTCAATTGAGTCATGATGAAAAATAACATATCGATGTGCTTGTGCCTAAGATTTATCATCTAACTCCACCAATTCAGCTTTACCTATTGGTTGTCCAAAACTTTGAAAAAGATAATTGTAGGCAGAGTCTGTATACTGCATACCAACATTTCTCGATCATCTATTAAATCTCATTTCAACATATTCCAAATAATGAGAACAAAATGTCATACACTTTTTTGCTAAATATCCTTCAGCACGGATAGCATTTGTTGCGACAATAAGACTTTAACCTCCCCAAAAAGCTATAGCATAAAATATTAGTTATTTGTTATTTTAAGTAGAGTAACTTGATCATCAATAAAAACGTAATCAATCTATTAACAAATAATACCTTTCAAAAGGATACATCCATCGATAATAAATCAACTTACCGATTTTTACTTCATATGGAAGGTGGATAACCAAATGCATCATAATAGTGAAGAAGTTTGGAAGGAAGATCTTTTCTAAATGGTATAAAGTAATTATGGCTCGATCTTAAAGTTTGTCAAGCTCTTCCACATTCATACATTTTTGACATAGAGATTTAAATATGTTACTTAATTCAATTACCACAGAAGTGACTTGGTTTGACATTGATGAACGTAAAGCAATTAGAAGTAAGTTTTGCATCAAAATGTAATAATCATATGACTTTAATGAAGAAAGTTTTCACTCATTCAGATCATACATCTCGATATATTTGATGCATAGCCATCCGAAACTGTTAACATTTTTTAAAACCTTACAAAACACATCTTTTTCAGCTTTAAAAATCCCAAAACAAGCAGCATGCAATCGATATTTGCCATTATAAAGCAACTTTGGATGAAGGTTTAGGAGAATCCCCATATCTACTAGGTTAAGTTGACTTTTTAAGTCATCCTTGGATCTTCTATTCATATTGAGAATTGTCCCAATAAAATTTTCGCAAACATTATTCTCTATATGCATCAAATCAAGGTTATGGCATAATAAATTATATTCTCAATAAGGTAACTCAAAAAAGATACTTTTTTTCCATAATTTAAATTCATTGGGGTCATTTGCTTCATCTTCTTTTTCATCACTTTGAACATCAAGATCACCAACTTGAGTATGAGTATCACCAACTTGCATAATACGATGCCATACACCTTTAAACATGTCCCTCACTCTTTTCTTTGATGGAGTCATTTTTTCATAAGTGAAATTGATATCTTTTAACTTTGACAAGATATTTGACCCACTAATGGGTACAAGTGATCTCTTCAACTCTTCAGTTCCATCAAAGAGATGTTTTTGAAATCTAAATCGATGATTATCACCTAACTATCGATGATATCCCATATAATAGAACTTTCTACCATTAGGTAACCACTTCGAACATGTCTATGTAGTACAACATGGACAAGCATAACAACCTTTTGTACTCTAATCAGATAAATTCGCATAAGCAAGAAAATCATTGATAATCCATAATAAAATAGCATACATATTGGAGTTATCTTCTTTTGATGCATTATATGTCTCAACTCCTTCCCATAATTACTTTAACTTTTTAATAAGAAGTTGTAAGTAGATGTCTATATCATTACCTAGACCTTTTCCCTAGGACTTATCATAGACAATATAAATGACTATTGCTTCAGATATATCCATGGTGGCAAATTGTAAAGAATCAATACAATTCGCCAATTACTATAAAAAGTACTGATCATTTTAAATGGGTTGAATCCATCAAATGCTAGTCTAAGCATAACATTTCGAAGATTAGATGTAAAGTTTAGAAACCTAGAATGAAATGATTTCCATGCCAAAAAATCTACAGGATGCCTCAATGATCCATCATCTGTCCACTTCTCATGATGCCACCTCATTGAATCTACAGTTTTGGAAGACAAAAAGAGTCATTGAAATTTTGGTATTAATGGAAAATAACATAAAACCTTAACAAGTTTCTTTTTGACACATACCTCATCACCATTCTCATTCAACCTTTCATCAGAGTTTTTGTCCACCCAAGATACCTCATCACCATTCTCATTCAACCTTTTATCGGAGTTTTTATCCACCCAATGAGAAATACCACACAAATGACAAGATTCAACCTTTCATTGGGACAACTATGAATTTTCTCATATTCGAGACCTAAATCCTTGATCATTTTTTTTTATTCCTTCCAAGATTCAGGGATTTTTGCAAAAGAAAACATTTCTTTCATAAACTCTAATAATAAAGTCAGAGAGTTTCCCATCCATCCACATAAGCATTTCAAGTGAAAAAGACGAACACAGAAAGATAACCTTGAATGCTTTGATCCCTCAAAAAGTTCTTTATTCATATCTTCAAGCAATCTATAAAACTTTTATGCTTCTCCTCTAGGCTATTGGTAATGTACACCTATCCCAGGTTCACCAAATTCATGCATTTCAACATTGGACTGATTAAATCTTTCATTTTAGGGAGAAAGATTATGAAAATGTTGGTTATGAATGTTAAAAGCATCTCGCAACATGCTTTCAATGTCATCTACTATAAAATGATCATGTTGGTGATAAGGAGCCCTTGAAGTTAAAAAAACTCTAGTGGAAAACCTTGATGGTACAGACTCTCCATGAAAATATCAATTAACATATCCCAAAAGAAATCAAATACAAATTAAATGTTCTAAAAGAACTTGACGTATTTGCCACTCGATAGTAGCACACTTCATATAAGGGCATAATATCATATTATCTTCACTTGTATTCTCAAATACAAAATTAAGAAAATTTTCCACTCCATCTCTGTACTCTTAACTTAATCTTGACTTTTGCATCCAACTCTTATCTATTTAGTACTTGCTACATTATCAGACCAAATGTATATAAATAATTTATATGAAAATGAACATGTACAATACTTAAGTTTACTATGTTTTAAACAAAATATAATAACAAGACCAATACTTACACAAAACAAGAACTCCTTATTGTTAGGTAATTTATTAGCTACCAAATATTATAAATGTTAAAACTCTACTGCTAACGTAGATAGTACTCAAGAGTATTTGTAGTTAGGGTTAAAATAAAGTGAAATAAGGTGGGTTTTGGAGAAAATTGTTTACACCAAAAAGAAAATCGTAAATTGCAAAGCTAAAAGAATAGTCAAATGAAGTAAAAGCTAAAGTAAATAAGTAATGAATAATCGAAATAAGGTTCTAAAAGATAATGCTCGAATACTACAAGCTGAAGAAAAGGGAAAGTAAATTGTGCTTGGTCTAGAAAGAGAAATAGTATAATAATAAAGATGAAGCTTAAAGTTGGTGATTAGATGCGCTAAGTTTGGAAAGATTTTAATTGGACTAGATTATGGAAGACGTTTACTAAGAAAAATGCCTACAATAATTCCATCATAAATATTTTTTGAATATATTATAGGCACCATGAATAGAGTCATAGTAAAAAAGTTATGTAATATTAAAGGCGTTTATGCCACAAAAACATCGTCACTAATTTAATGTAATTTTTTTGTGTATTTATTGAAAGCATTTTTTACATAATACACCTTCAATAACTCCCTTATTTTTATCTTACAATTCAGTGAAGATAATTTTTTACAAAAAAACACCTTCAAAAATTTTCTTTTAAAAATTGTTTGGGATTATTAAAGGCATCTTCTGTTAAAAATACCTTTATATTACACAACTTATATTTTAAACGGTTATTGAAGGGTTTTATTCTAGAAAAATACCTTGACTAATTCATCTTATTTTTTGAAAGAATTGATTGAAGGCGTCTTCTAGTGCAAAACACCTTTAATATCATACTGCTCAAATGTTAAGACGGATAGTGAAGGCATTTATTGTAGAAAAATGTCATTACTAAACACTTTTATTTTATTTTATTTTAAGTACAAACTCATTGAATAATTTCCAATTAAAATTATTGGTATTATTAATGGTGTCTTTTAGCAAAAAACGCCTTCAATTATCGAGAACTTAAAATTTTTAATGGTTAGTGAATGTGTCTATTCTAGAAAACTGCCTTCACTGACTACATTTCATTTTGTACATAATTATTAAAGGCGTTATTTATAACAACCGCCTTTAATAATTTCAGTTTAAAAATTTTAGGATTATTAAAGGCATTTTTTACTGACAAAGACCTTTAATAATTTCATTTAAATTATCTACATAAATATTGAAGGCATTTCTTGATAATAAACGCCTTTTAAAATTTGTAGGGATTATTAAAGACATCTTCTACTACAAAACACCTTCAATATATATCTACCCAAATTTTAAACACGGTAATTGAAGGCGTATATTCAAGAAAAATGCCTTTAATAATTTTTTTTTAATTTTGTAGATAATTATTGAAGGTATTTTTAGATAATAACCGCCATCAATAATTTTCTCTTAAAAAATTTTTGGGATCATTAAAGGCGTCTTCTACTAGAAAATGCCTTAAATACACCATGGTTATAGAAGGTGTTTATTTTAGAAAAATGCCTTTAATAATTCTTTTAAACTAGTACATAATTATTAAAGGCATTTGTTAATAACACACGCCTTCAATAATTTCCCTCTAAAAAAATTTTAAAATTATTAAAAGTGTCTTCTATTGACAAATGCCTTCAATAAATAAATTTTAAATTATCTTTATAAAAATTGAAGGCATTTCTTTATAATAAACACCTTCAACAATTTCCTTATAAAATTTGTTGGGATTATTAAAGGCGTCTTCTACAGTAAAATACCTTGAATATATGGTGTATATTGAAGAAAATATTTTTTTTTTATAATAAACGCCTTTTAAATTTTGTTGGGATTATTAAAGGCATATTCTACTGCAAAACACCTTCAATATATAGCAACACAAATTCTAACACTGTAATTGAAAGCGTATATTAAAGGAATTATTAAAGGCATTTTTCTTTAATATTCAAGAAAAATGCCTTTAATAATTCCTTTTAAATTTTTAGATAATTAGTGAAGGCATTTTCAGATAACAACCGCCGTCAATAAATTCCTTTAAAAAATTTTTGAGATTATTAAAGGCATCTTCTACTAGAAAAAGCCTTCAATATACCACTATGGTTAGAGAAGGCATTTACTCTAGAAAAACACATTTAATAATTCCATTAAACTTAATACATAATTACTGAAGGCGTTTGTTGATAAGACATGCCTTAAATAATTTCCCTTTAAAAATATTTTTTAAGGTTATTAAAGGCATCTTTTATTATAAAATGCCTTCAATATTTTGTTATAAACTTTGAAGTCCATAATTATTGAAGGCATTTTCTACATAATACACCATCAATAATTCCCTTCATCCTTATCACAAGCATATCAGTGAAGGTGATTTTCTATTCAAAACACCTTTAATAATTTTTAAGAATTATGAAAGGCATTTTTTGATGATAAATGCCTTCAATAATTTCGTTGAAAAATTATTTTTTGGATTACTAAAGGCATCTTTTTGTAAAAAAAACGCATTAAAAAATCTTCAATAAAATTTTAAAGGGATTATTGAAGGTGTTGTTTCCAAAAAAATGCCTTTAATAATAATTTATATATTTATTTCCCTATCTTGAACATCGAAATGACAAACTGCTAGTACACAAAATGATTAAAAGATGCATTATTCAACCAAACAAAACCCTTAAACACATTTTCTATCAGATCATTCATTTCTTTATCCCTATTGTTGCCACCGACCTTCAATAAATCAATGGTGCGCACCTCTCTTTCTACCGGTAAGTCTTTTTTTTTTAGTTCACTTATTATTTATAATAACTGATAAAGATTTTTTTTTTTAGTTCCTTAATATTTACATATGCATTTATATATTTTCATTAACTTCACCGTAAGCATAGTCATCCAAGCATCTTTCATTACATGTATGTTGTTTCTATTAGTATGCCTTAAATATTATGGTTTGCTGAACTTTGTTGTCTGATATTTTTTTGCTAAATGGTATTGTATGATATTGGGGGGCTGAATCGTATGCTAAATGGTTTGTTGAACCTTGTTGTATGATATTATATTGTCGAATGGTATTGTATGATATTGGGGGGCTGAATCATATGCTGAATGGTTTGTTGAACCTTGTTGTCTAATACTGTTTTGCTGAATGATTTTGTATGAAATTAAGGGGCTGAATCGTATGCTGAATGGTGTTTCTAAGTGGTTTGCTAAAGGGTGTGTCTGAGCACATTGCTGATTGGTGTGCTGAACGGTGTTTTTATACGTAGTATGGCAATTGTTGTATTTAATAACGTACAGTGCTAAATTTATATGGTCATATTGTGTAATTCGTATAATTATGATCAACATTGCAAGAATCATGGACTTTAAACAACATTATTCTCCTTCTAATGAACATGCATAAAACACAGCTGTAGGCCAAAAAAGAAAATGAAAGGGCCCAAAAAAACAAATTAAAATAAGTGACACAAAAATTCATGTTTACTTCAATCAAAGTGGGGCAGCTTGTGTCTAAAGGAGCTGCCAAGATGGCTACTCATATTAGAGTCATCATTCATCGTAGGATTTTCATTACGTACACCGATTGGTGATGAGTTCCTGATGATTTCAAGGATAAGATATTGCAGTCGGTTGTGGTATGTTTATTCAACTATTTCGTAAAATTTGTTAAATGATCATTGAATTGAAATTCAATGTGTTCATACTAATTGTGTTAACTTATTTAGGAACAGTTCGATGTCCCAATTGACTGTAAAAAGATTGTGTTACAATCTATTGAGAAAGCATTCAGAGACTTTAAAAGTTGATTGACAACCCAATATATTTTACCGTTGGCCGGTGATGGTGATGTATTGGTTGTTCCACCTGCAGCATATATAGATGTGATAAGTGTTAAAGATTAGACAAATTTTATTCAATATCAACTTTTAAAAGATTTCTCAGTATGCAAACCCATTACCAAAAAAATTGTTTGTAAGTCTTTATGCAATATAGCCTTCGATCTTTATATGTGATTGATATAATTTCTTAATTTTGTAGAAAATCAAAGAACAACAATGGGATATTCAGGCCAAACAATAATATCACCATTGGAAAACGAGAAAGGGATATGCAAATGTGAAGTATGAGCTGGTATGTTTTCGCACACTTATTTTATACTCATTAATGAATATTTATGAACATTCATTCCATACATTCTAATTCTTTTATTATGATAATTTAATAGGAATCAACGAGCTCTGGCATAGAAGTTTCTAAATGAGATGTCTGAAAACTAGGACTTCTACAAAATGATGGATCCTTTACAGATGAAGCAACTGAAGAAATGACAAAAGAGATTGTATGTATAACTATTTTTTTAATATAATGTATGATTGGCATTATGGTTGTATGCATAAGTGTATACTAGCTTGTATAGATTTGTTGTTATAGCCTATCTTATTATTGTTCTTTAGGATGATTATGCTACCAAAGTCCAATCTGGTGAACTGGCAACCCAATATGGTGAAAGTCCTTTGTCTTTAGCATTAGGCACTAAAGAAAGGCCTGATCGGGTTCATGAGGTTGGTAAATTTGTTTGGCCATCAAAGTTTTTTGGTAATCAATAAAAAACCTAGTGAATAAGAAATGCACAATATGAAGTAATCATTGAGTAACAATAACAATGAATTGATGACCAAGAGCAATGTCTCAATGAGCAATAGTAAAAACTTACTGCTTTGGAGTCTATGTTGGTAGCAATGCAGCATAACATGTAGTACACCGATCTGATAGCATCGTCCCCGTAGGAGAAGCTTCAATTGCAAGTAAAGAAACAGTTCCATCATCCGTTACCACTTAAGAAGTATGATATTATTTATAATTTTAATATTAATTTATTTATTATATTGATTGATTTGGTTTTAATACTTATATTTCATTAAATATTGTAGCAGGATGTTCAGACTCACAGTATGACCCTTGCTCAGGTTTTCATGGATGAGTTATCCAAATATTCATTGGAATATTTTTTCGGAGGAAACTTCATAACCATTGAGTTTGAGGAAGGGTTATTTGATAAACCATCATTTTCTTTTATTGGTGTGAAGGAGGTTAAAGAATTTTGTGAACTGGAGAATTATCAGCTGCTGAGATTGTTGCTTATATGAGGTTAGCTTATAAGTACAAATATACACATTCAATATGTAGTAATTTATATTAGGTTATAATACTAACTAACAGTGTTGATTGTTATTGTGCAACTTCTTATATAGAGAGCTCAAGGGGAGACAGATGAGCAACATATTTAGATTCATTGACCCCAACTTCATTAGTGAGCAGAGTTAGACTGTTGCTTATCGTGTTAATCATGTGATCCTATGCATGAAAACACCGGTTGATTACTATTTGCTCCCGTATAATACGCAGTAAGCTATATTCTAACCTTAATTACTCCAACCTTACCTAAATCTGATCTAATGCGTAATCTGAGTGTATCATTGTTATTATTTTGTAGTTGTCATTGGGTGCTTATTTTGATTGACACCAAATCCTTCATGCCATACTTACTTAATTTAGTTAATCTAATGGCGATGCCTAACACTGATATTCAATCTTTTATAAAGAGGTATTATAATTTATTATATTATATATCTTCTATTTCTTCATAAGTAATTTTATTTATGTATTAAATAAATTTTTTTCTTTTCAATTTAGGATAATATCTGCATTTGATAAGAAGATAAAGAAACTAAAATAGATGTCATTACCAGTAAATGTGAAATATATTCTTTTATGCTGAGTTTGTGTAGATAAATATTTCCTAAACCCACTTAATTTAATTTTCAGGTACCTCGTCAACCCGGTAATACTAAATGTGGATATTATGTCCTTCATTTTATGTGGGAGATAGTGTTACATGATTTTATGACCACACCATTCAAGGTTAGTATAAATCTCATAAACTCGTTATGTCTTCAAAAAAAAAAGGTACATTATGTTCTCATTTCTTAGCATTTACTTCTGATTTTTTTTTTAGTGGGAGAGTAAAGAAAGCTTCACAGAAAAGGAACTGGATGAAGTCTTTGAAGAATGGTGTGATTATGTATTATCATTTATCAATGTTAATAAACCTTCAGGTTAGACATTGTTGGTTGAATGTAAATATATAAGGAACAAAGTGTTATAATGTTTTGAACATGCCATGTTGAATGGAAACTTTAAGTTTGTACATTAGGGTATTGGTTTAATATTATTGTTATACTTAATATGAATACACTATGTGTACTTAATAAATTATTGAGTACGATTATTTTAGAAAAGTATATTAATATGGCAACGTTATCAGTTTTAATTTTCGATGTGTGGTCAATTTATTGAAATACAATAATGTTCATTATGTAAATTCTAAAATGTAATTTGTAATATCACATATAAAACCAAATGTTTTCTAGGCATTAATATACAATTGACAGCAAACATTTTTTGGGCATAAACCTACAACTGACTTGACATATACAATATCAAATATATTTTTTATGGGATTATTGAAGGCATTTTTAACCAAAATCACCTTTGATAATCACCCCAAAAATTAATTACGTGGAATATTAAAGGTGTTTTGGGGAAAAAAACGTGTTCAACAATCCGTCGTGCCTTTTTTATATGGATTGTTGAAGGTATTTTTAAAAAAATGCCTTCAATAATACCAACTAAAAATTAATCGAATGGATTATGAAGGGAGTTTTCTTACGGGTAATGCCTTTAATAATCTCTAACAAAATGTTATTGAAAGGCATTTTTAGATATAACTGCCTTTAATAATCTGACCATCAAAATTTATCAGCTGGAATATTAATGCCATTTTTACCAAAACTGCCTTCAACAATCCCACCAAAAATTTATTGTGTGGAATATTAAAGGCGTTTTCGGCAAAAAACGCCTTTAAGAATCTATTGAGTCTTTTTGTATAAATTATTGAAGGCGTTTTAAAAAAATACCTTCAATAATACCAACTAAAAATTAATCGAATGGATTATGAAGGGCATTTTCCTATGGGTAATGCCTTGAACAATCCCTAACAAAATTTTATTGAAGGCATTTATGGATATAATCACCTTCAATAATCTGACCATTAAAAGTTATTGTCTGGAATATTAAAGGCATTTTGAGCCAAAAATGCCTTCAATCATCCGTTCAAACTTTGTTTATGGATTATTTATGGTGTTTTTGACAAAAACTACCTTTAATAATCACAACAAAAATTTATTGATTGGAGTATAGAATGAGAGTTCAGCCAAAAACACCTTCACAAATCGGCTCCATATTTTTCTTATGGATTATTAAGGGCATTTCTCTACGAAAAACGCCTTTATTATTCTTTGCAAAATTTTTTAAGCAATTGGTGAAGGTTTTTTTGCCAAGAAAATGCCTACAATAATGAATTGCAAATAATCTCTACAAAAACCCAAAAAAGGCTAAAGGGAGGGATCGAACCTACAACCTTATGGTTAACATCTGTACGATCGAAACATTTTGATATGATATTTATTGAAGGTGTTTTTTAACAAAAACAACTTCAATAAGCCTGTGAAATTTTTTAGTCAAATTATTAAAGGCATTTCTTATAGAAAACGCCTTCAATAATCTCATACAATTTTTTATTAGGTGATTATTGAAAGCATTGTCTGCCAAAAACACGCCTTTAGTATTCATTGAAATTTTTAAGGCAGGATTATTCAAGGCGTTTTAGTTGAGAAACGCCGCTGATATCAAGTATTGAGTGGTGTTTATAAGTAACAACGCCGTTATTTGAATATTTAGTGACGTTTTGATAATAAATGCCTTAAGTTTTATAAAAACACAGAAGCTATCGGTGTTTGTATGTGAATGGCCGCTACAAAACTGTCGTTAATATGCCATTTTCTTGTAATATCTATATTTTTTACAACTAGATAGGTTTAAAAAATCATCATGTATCCTATAATAAATATATTTTATTTATTTAAAAAAATTTATTATTTAAAAAATAATTAGTTAGATTGAATTAATAATATTTATTCCCTTTTAAATATCTAATATTTTGACATATATCTATAAATTATAGTTAATTTGGTCAAGAATACAAATCAAGTAAGAAACTAAATAGAAAACTAATAAATCATCAATATATTTTCATATTTTCCAATTAATTAATGCACTCAAATATGTTTTTTTTAGAACTCTAATATTCGTTGTTATAAATATTATTAAATAATTAAATTGCAACTTTTACTACATTGAATAAACTACTCTCGTTACTTTTTTTTTTTTAAGTTTTTAGTTAATCTTATATTCTTATATAAATATATCAAAACCAAAATTTTTGACCAAAAAAATTTTAATGTGAATGATTTTTTTTTTACATGTGGATTGCCTATATTAATGTATGTAATGTGTCCATAAATTAATACAAAATTTTATTATTAATTACATAAATGTTTTTCATTAATTGGCTACCAAAATTAAACTACTATTTAGCATAATATTATTTTGTCAAGTTGACTAATTTAAAACAATTTTATTTAATATAAATTTCTAAAACAATTATAACTTTTATGCAAAGTTATCAGAATTGAACAAAACAATAAACTATTCAAAGTGTCGAGTAATTGGATCAACGCTGAATCAATTGGATCAATTGTCAAACCAATAGAGGTATTTAAAAAATAAAAATATTTTAAAATGTTAATACATTATGTGACATAATGTATAAAATATAATGTAATATGTGTGAAAAAAGGATATATTTAAAAAAAATACAACAAGTTTAACTTATAAAATAAATTTAAAATTCAAACTTCTTACTCAAGCTCTCAAAATACCAATAAAATAATTTAACCATTTTAATTTAAAAAATTAAATTAAATTAAATACCCTAAAGAACTTTTAAAAAATAAAATAAAAAGAAATTCTTAAAAAAAATAGAGGGAGAAAGTGGCTATATTTTTTTATTTTGAATTTTTAGTATGCATAAAATGTAAGACATGGACAATAACATTTCTTTAAAATTTTACAATTTCACTTTTTATCTTACTTGAAAATATATTATATTAGTTAATTAACACATCAACTCATAACTTCAATTATAAAAACTAAATCTTATAAAAATATGTAAGTCAAAACCTTCGACCAAAAAAAAAAAAAGAAAAAGAAGATATCCAACATAGATGATTTGTTCTTTTGACATTTATAAAATCTTGAATAAACATCATATATCATGCTTTTAATTAATTTAATTTAATTTAAATTTTAAAATATTCCATGCAAGAAATTTTATTATTTTCATTTATATTTGTAGTTGACTTACCTTTTATACAAAATATCCAAATTGACTATTTAAGTTTTTAAAAGCCCACATATAATCTCAAGGACTCTTGTCTGAGTAAAGAATTCTTGTATCTAACTTTCATGCATAAAATAGAAGATAAATAGATGTGGGATACAAGAAATAATAGTTTTCTACTAACCTTTTGTTTATGTTGAGTTGTCTTAGAAAGGTAAAACCCTAAAAATATAGAAAAGAGAAAGAGAGGGTTAACAACAAAGGTTGGGCTGGTCACAGTGTTCGTGCTTCGACGCTTGAGTCAAAAACCAGTTTAGGAGTATATTAGGAAGAAGCCTAGAATGAGTAAAATCTTGAAAGCATAGGAAAGAGAAACAAAAGTGGTTAACAATAAAAGTTGACAGTGATCTCAGCATTTGTACTTTGATATTCAAGTCAAAGATCAATATAAGAGTGGATTGGAAGGAGCTAACATTTAAGGTTCAGCAAAATAGATTAAAAATACTTAAATGGTACTATTTATACTTGTAGAATGGGGGATTTTATGCCTAGGTCACCTCTAATCAACTTTGAGAGACTAGGGTTGACCTCATAAACTTAGACTGAGCTGGCCATTGACTATCCACTAAAGGCATGACAAGTCAGCCTCTCTTAGTTCACTAAAGTGTAGATTGCTGAAGTGGTTGAGTTGATGTAGACTTGTGAATTATGGTTGACTTGACACATCAAGTTGACCAAAATAACAAAAGTACCCTTAGTTGTTAGTTAACTCATACTAAAGGGAAAAAGTCCATTTTTGCCCTTTGGACACTAAAATAACCCTAACATTCTGTCCCCCCATCGAATAGTCTAATGTGTCAAACTAATGACAATAAGGTTTGTCAATCTATCCTTGGTTGGACCAAGCTATTAATTGAGCATGAGTTTCTTTTGGGCATTGTACTTAATGGTTTCTCCAACCTCATTTTGCCAAGGCAATATGTGGGAAGTGCCGACATGAACAAGATAGCAATAATATTTAGGTTCGAGGTGGAGCAACCAATGTAAGTTGGTATGGTCGATGTCACCCTTATGATAAGAATAATTCGTTCGTCATCTCTCTATGTTGATAATCGATGTGACACTTATAAAGTTTTTATAGTCAGTCGTGAAAGGTCTAATGTACTGTGAGTGCACGCTTGAATGCTACTAGTAGGTTTTATACATTAAGTTTTCTATAATGGAACAACTGATGTGCCCTTTATATAGATTCATCTGAATTCCCATTTATTTATAAGAGAGAAGTTATGGCAATTCAATGAATTAAGATTGAGAATACGATGGGTCATTTTTGATAACCGTTACATAGATGTGGCTTAATCTTGGGCATTTATCTAATCTAGGACTTGGTTATATAAGGGGCCCTCTAGGGTCTAATTTTATCACCACCAAGACATTTAAGCTCTCAAGCTTACTAAAATTAACCGAGCTTTAAATCTTCTAGCCTTTTTTTGTCTGATCTTTTTCTTCTCAAACTTGTTAACATGTTTCTTTTTCTTTTCATTATGTCTTTTGATTCTAGCATGTCTAATAACTTTAAGGTAAAACTAAGGGGAGGTCAGCTCTACCAAAAGGTTTTTTTTTTTTTTATGATCGAGTCCCCTCTATCATTACAAAAAAGGACTATTGCTAAGTTGTTTACTAGTTAAATCCAATATTTGCCAAGGGCCAAAATAGATTAAAGGCAACATTCTAGCTCAATGGTAAGAGTTTAACATGAGATGGACAAGCTTTTGGCCATAATTGATTTTAACCTCCAAAATCCTTTAGTCCCAATAGCCATGGTTAGTTTGGCTTCTTGTCTAACCTTTCCTCTTTTTTCTTTATTCCCCTCTAAATTATCCTTATCCTTATTATCCTTATTATCCTTATTACCTTTCTTCTTTTTCTTAACTTACTAATAATCCAAGCTCAAAGTCTAGCTCTAGCTTAACTTCTAAGTTTGAGAAGTCTTTTAATTTTTCTTTAACTTTCTCTTCTTATGATGCAGTAGAGATCCCAGCCACTATTCAAGTTCAGGGGCTTGTTCACTTCTTAAAAGCCCAGTAGCCTAGTAATGAGGCTTCACGATGAGGCTTATGAGGATGATCAGGCTCAAAGCTTTTAGTAAGTTGAAAAAAAAGGCAAAAGTGAGAGAAAAGAAAAGGCTATCGATGACGATAATGATAAAAACCTCATCCTTTTCTATACTCCTTGCTCTTTAGGTATAACCCCTAAAAAGATGATGAAGAGCTTCAAAGGTATAGCCAATCTCGAAGACTACCCAACTTGTACTTTAGTCATCACATTTCCGCAATGAAAATCAAATTTGATTTTCCTGAAACGTACAATGTAATGATGCTGACCTCTAGTAATAAGGTTATTACTTTATTAGAACCTAGGAAGATTTTGGTTTATTAGGACTTTATAATGGCCAACCTTAGATTTTATTTTCATTTTTTTTATTATAGAGCTTCTTTTATCCTAAAATTTAACAACCACTTAACTTGCCCAAAGTTCTTTTAGGTACATAATATGATTTATTATTCTTTATGGAAAGTTAGGTCTTCTTCCTTCTATTTCTCATTTTAAGGAATTTTTTATGGTAAAGAAGCACACTCATGTTAAAAGTTGATTTTATGTGACATCTTGACCTTTGAAAAAGATTTTTGCCAACTGTCCAATCTTAATAAAGACCTTGAAAGTTTTCTTCCTTTATATAGAAAATGTTAAGAAAGTTTGAGAAATAAATAATGACCTAAACATTTTTTAATAAGCCAAGGTCGAGCCTTTAACTACGTATGAGCTCGATGTTTATGATGCAATAAATGACTTTCTCAAGGGGAAAGTTAGTGATTGATGCATATGAGCTGACCTCCTTTAGTGTTATTAAAAAAGTTAGATACTAGAATAGGTGTTTATTAATTTAATCTATCCAGTTTATTTTATTAATTTCATTCCAACTCTTTACTCAATTTTGTTTTGCAACATGGCTGGTTGTGATGGAGTTTTTAACATGTCCAACCTTCTAGAGGGAAAAGAAAGGGTAAGCCCCTTCCCTAGTTTAGTGCCCTTTCTAGTGGTATAAAAATAATCGACCCACCAACTCTTTAACAAGGCCAAGTTAGTGGCAAGAGTACAGTCGCGCTTCAAAAACTAAAGCATAATAGTATGGCTCAAAAACCCTTTAAGAGGCCAATGATGGAAGCTTCTTATTCGAAGCCCGTGGTTAAGCTCCAACCCACCACAGAGAGAGTTGCTATCAAAGTTCAACTCCATGAAGATTGCTTATAAAGATCCTGAGGTGGTGAAAAAGATCTCATGGGTTACCATGTCTAAAAAAAAATTTGTACATCTCTAAACTTGGTTCAATTGATAAATTAAGATTGTTTTATATGATTTCACTAAACTTAGATTTTTGTTTGTAGCTTTTGAATAGCTCTCAGCTTCTATTTCTCAAAACATGGTATAGGGCTTGATGCATATCAAGCTTTGGCTTACTACTACAATAACGAGTAGGACATTAGGACCTATGCTTAAGACCTCAACTCATTTAACAAGGTAATGAGGAAGCTCAAAATTTCCAACACTAAGTATAAGAAAACAAATGAAGAGCTTGATAAGAAAGTCGAGGACTTAAGCAAAAGGCTCAAGAATATGTTAGTTTGAAAAGCCATAGTTGAGTCCTTGCAGCAACAATGCTCAAGTTTAGTGAGGCATTGGTAGGTTAAGAGACTAAAAAGTGAGCTTTCTATCATGAAATAGGCTAAGCAACAGGTTGTTGAGAACTTCCTTGAATCTAACTAGTTCTATAACATGTAGATTGATTTTGATTAGGACTAAGTCTTTGGCTCCTCCGACTTAGCTTTGAAAGAGGTGAAGTTTTTTTATGCTAATCTAGACTTGTCCTCTATCATAATCAACAACTTGAGGTCCCAGCAAGTCGTTGCACCAACTAAAAAAGTTCAAGATGAGAAGAACATGGAAATTGAGGCCACTGTGAATGTTGCTTTTAAGGTTAAGGCTGAGTAAGGAAAAGAGCCCAAGGTGAAATCTCAAGCTAATGAACCCTAGACACTGATTCTCGAGAATTAGCTCGATAAGGGGGCTTAGGATAGTTTTTCCTTTTTTTTGTTTTTTTTTTTTGTAATTTTTTATCCAATTTGTATAAATGACATTCATTAATGAATAATATTTGTTGTAATATTTCAGCTTAGTTTGCCTTCAAGTATCCCTAGCTTAGCAACACATATTTCGTAGTAAATAATTTTCCCAAGTCTTAGCTTGGTAATGAGAATCAAAAGAAATAAAAGAAGTAGAAATAACTTTAGACTTTAAACTAGAAAAATTCATCGAAATGCTGGCTTGGTAACAAGTCCTAAATCAAATTTTAATTTCAAATATTAATTAGTCTTTAATTAATTTTTGAAAGGTAGACCAAGTATGAAGTCGGTCTTAAAGAGATCAACTAATCTCAATGAAAAGATTTTGAACTTCTAATTTTAAAAGTTTTAAACAAGTATGAGCTCAAACATTTTATATTAACTCAAATGCCTTGATCCTAAAAACTTAAGATTTGTCTTCGAACAAGCTCAGACCGTAGACCTTTTAGATTTTCTAGTAATTTTGTCACTTCAAAATTATAAGTAAATATACAAGATGTTTAAGCTTCAAGCTATTATTCAGCTTATAACTTGTTAATACAAATGAACTTCGAAATTACAAAATGTGAGCTCATCCTTAAAGCTTCTACTGATAATAAAATTTTAAATTATCTACTTTTTATGTCCTTAAAATAGGTGTTCCATTTAAGTTTTACAATTTTTAGGTCCTAAATTGGATGAGCTTTTTTACTATATAGGAGCCCTCCCAATTCGAGATCATTTTTCTGCCTTAATTATCAACTCCTAAGCTTTCACTTTTTTAAGTACCAAGTCACTCTTTCTTTATATTCTTTTGTCAAACCCTTCTGTTATAATAGTTGAAAACACTCTGTTGATAGGCAACTATCATTGTCAGGGTATTGTCCTTCTGTTCCTCAATCAAGTCTAAGTTGGCCCTTAAGGCCTTCTCATTTCTCTCTTCAAATCTAAGCTTAACTCGGAGGCTAGGGAGGTAAATCTTAATAGACACCATGACCTCCATTCCAAAAGCCAAATTGAAATGGGTTTCTCTAGCAGGGACTTTTGTGGTCATCTTTAGGTTCTATAGCACTCTAGGAAGCTTGTCAATCCACTTGCCCTTGGCATTGTCTAATCTCTTATTAAGGGCCTCAAGTATAGTTTTATTTACTACCTCAACTTAACCATTAGACGATGTGTGTGTAACTGAGGTGAACCTTAAATTTTGGGTTCTTAAACTTTTTTTTATTGTCTTTTATTATGGCTTGGGGCAAGCCAAACCGATAGATAATGTTCTTCTAGATAAACTTATCGACCTAAAATTTAATTATGTTGGCTAGTGCCTTAACCTTAAGCCATTTAGTGAAATAGTAAACAACTACTAATATAAACCTCTTTTGCCTCGTGGTTGGGGTAAATGGATTGAGCACATCTATTTCATAGTGTATGAACAACTAAAAGCTAATTATGAGAGCAAGCTCATTCATTGGAAAATATTGTATATAAGTAAACCTCTAGCATTTGTCATTTTTTTTACCAGTTAAGTTGCATCTTTTCTTATGGTCGACCAATAATACCCTTGTCTGAGGACCTTGTAAGCCAATGGTCGAAGTCCAAAATGGTTCCCACATATTCCTTTATGGATTTTTCTAAGCACATAATTTGCTTATTCATTATTTTCACACCTCAAGTAAGGCAAACTAAATGATCTTCTATATAATTTTTCATTAATGATGGTATACTAAAGAGCCTTTCTTATTAGGACTTTGGCTTGATTTTATCCTCAGGTAGTTCTCCAATCATCATATAGGTTTTAATTAAGGTCATCCATGATTTCTTTTCCTCAATCTAACTTATCTATCTATCATTAATACTCTTCTCCATCAACTCTTCTACTAGAACGTAGGCTAAAATATATGTTATGATCCTAAATACTAACTTAGAGAATAAGCTAGCTAGAGTGTTCTCTAATCTTGGTTTCTTTCTTACCTTGACTCTTGGAAACATTGCCAAGTGCACTAATGCTTTGTCCAAGTACTTTTTTGTTCCTTCCTCTCCAACCCTAAGTTCTTCATTGACTTGGCTGATGACTAGCTATGAATCACTATATAAAAAATGATTTTTTACATTCAGATCGACAACTAGTTTCAAACTAGCGATCAACACTTCATATTCGACTTCATTATTTATGACCTTGAACCTAAACTTCAGTGCATACTAGAAACTAAATGTTTTTTAGACTATCAAAATCAAGCCAACCCCATTTCTCTAGTTTGTAGTTGACCTATTAACAAAAGTTTTCCAAAACTTTTTTTCTCCACTTATCGGCCACACTAGGCTTTAATTTATTACAGTCGAGGTGCATTGATGATAAAATCAGCTAGCACCTATGACTTGAGTGCTAAACTAGTAAAATGTACAAGTCGTATTCATTAAGCTCGACCACTTACTTGATCAAAGTGGTTGGTCAATCAAGACATTCACTATGTGTATTGAAAATGTGCTTTGAGCTTTTTTGTGAAGTTACAACAACGTAGGCCAACCTTTTTATTTTGGGATAATTCATTTTCAACCTTGTAAACTCTTTACTCATAATGTACACAGGTCTATGTATTTTTTCTTCTTCTTGGATTAAGATCGAGTTGATGGCCTAGTCTATAATTGGAATGTCAAGGTATAAGATATTGTTGGGCCTTGATTTTGATAAAATAAAAAGAGAAAAAAAATTGCTTAAGATTTTTGAAACCCTTTTGACATTAAAATGTCCATCTAAAATTTGAGATGTTGCTAAAAATTTTTAAAAATGGTAGGTACCAATCTGTTAACCTTAACATAAATCTACTCAAGGCAACGACTTTTCTTTTCAACTTTTGTACTTTTTTTACTAAGGTTAGTACCTTTATATCTAAAATGGCCTAGACATTTTTAGGGTTTGCTTCTATCATTCTTTAGTTAATCATATAGCTAAGGAATTTGCCAATGTTATATCAAAGGCACATTTGCTAATGTTATATCAAAGGCACATTTGCTTAGGTTAAATCTCATATTGTATTTTTTAAGTCTATTGAAGGTCTCATCTAGATCTTTCAAGTGCTCAATCGATCTCTTATTCTTTATCATGTTATCAACATATACATGGACATTGCTTCTAATTTTGTCATTGAAAACTTTGTTAACTAGCTTTTGGTAAGTCACTCTCACATTTTTCAATCAAAGGGCATCAACTTCTAACAATACAAGCTCTTTTCTATCATAAAGGTTGCATTTTCTTCATTTTTCTTCAATTTTTTGATCTATTTGTATCCTGAGTATGCATCCATGAAGCTGAGTAGACCATACTTGGCACTGTTATCTATCAACCAATTTATGTTAGATAGAAAAAAGCTATCTTTTGGGTAAACGTTATTGAGATCAATGAAATCAACGCACATTTTCCATTTCCATTGTGGCTTTTCACCATGATAATGTTGGCAATCCACTCAAGGTAGTATGCTTCCCTGATGAAGCTAGCTTTTAACAATTTGCTAACCTCTTCTTTGATAGTTTTTTATCTTTTAAAAGCAAAACTCATCTTCTTTTGTCGAACTAGTTTAATATTCAAATTAGTGTGCAACCTATGAACCATTACCATGAGATCTATCCCTAGCATGTCGGATGGGATCCATGCAAACAAGTTGACATTATTCCTTAGGAATTGTATTATTTGTTTTTTATGCTCAAGCTTAAAGCCTATTTGCAAGCATTTGTCAACATTATTTTCACATAATAGTACAAGTGTAAGGTTTTCTACCTATTCTGGTTGACTAACATCGATTTCAGGCCTTTGATTGATGATTCCATTTTATTTTGTTAGGTCAAAAATGTTTCTTGCAAGAATGATGAATTTCGGCATAAATGTTAGTTAACTTGTTAGTAAAATAATGCGTTTATAGAGAGACGATGAGAGAAAATGTAACTTTGTATTCATGTGATTGATTTAAAAGCTCAGTTTAAGTAACATGTATATGTGCCAACTTCAAGACATAGCCAAAAAATCTTTTCAAAAAGTATATTCAAGTAATGAGCTTGAAAGCTTAGAACAACTCTTAAGAGTGCCTTTTCTTTTTTCTGTTCAGTTCCATCATGCTTCTTACCTTGGCTATTTTCTTTAGTTTCTTAAATTTCCTTGACCCCGACTTCCTCTCTATTTTTATATTGTTTGACCTTGGGTTGAACTGCCACCTTGCTTTCTTGTCTTACTTTTCATTGTTGTAATGTAGAACTATCTCATCGTACACTAGTCTCTAGTGACCTTTCCAACCTCTTTAGGTTTTAAAAACTTAATCTTTAGATGAGGAGCTAAACTAATGATTTTTATAACAGACTGGCTAGGTCAGTTTAATATCATGTTGTAAGTTGAAGGGACATCCACTACTATAAACTCAATGATCAAGGTGACACTACTCGACTCTATACCTAAAGAGAAAGGTAACCTAATAGTTCTATTGACTGACACTTGTTATTTCCAAAGCTGATTAGAATGATGGTGAATGGTTTCAACATTTTTTTATTCGTGGCCATCATTAGCATTGTTGAATAGTACATATGTCCATCGAGCTCCCAATATCGAACACGACCATCCTCACCACATAGTTGTAGACCATGGCCTAAATGACAATGGCATCATTATGTGAGAATTAGATCCTTTCCAAATCTTCCAAGGTGAAGGAGATAGGCTTGTCTTTCTAGCTTTTCTACTTTTTAGCCTAAGATCCAATGGCCATGATTATTCCTTGATCAAGCTTTTTTTTAGCTGATGTTAAAGCCTCTTTAGTAATCACATTGATTACTCTTATGATAGGCATCTTGTCCTTATTGTTCCCTTTTTTTCCACTTGCTCGACCTTCTAGTTACCACCACCTTAGTTCCTTTTTGGTCCCTTCTTTTGAAATCTCCTCTTTTTTATTTTTCATATTCCTTTTTGCCTTTTTTTTTCCTTTCTTCTAATTTATACTCTTCTATATCCCAACCTTCTTTGATTCACTAATCTGTCTAGCCAATCTTTTTTTATCAAATTCTCAATCTAATTCTTTAAGTTGATGCAATTTTCAATGTTATGGTTATAGCCTTTGTAAAAAGCATATCTTTTTATTAGATATCTTTTTCTATTCAAAAGTATTCAGTGCAGTGTAACTACTATGTTGTAGGCTAGGGTTTTTAGCACTAAGATACCCCTTTATTCTCTTCCCTCTTAGGGTATTGTAGATTTTCTTTTCTTTTTATAAGTTAAGGAGGGGGATGAGCCTCTCTCACCTTTGTTGCATTTCATTTTAATTTCAGTTAGTTGGTATACTTCTTGGTGATAAGTAAAACATTGGCCAAAGTCTTTGGCGGCTCTAGTGAAAAGGTGAGCTTGAAATAATATTCTCGATTATTAAGCCTACTAGATAAGGTGGCCACTGCAGTGACCTATTCTAAGTCCTTGATTTAAAGAGATTCATCATTAAAATGCATGAAATACTCTTTATAAAGGGTTCATTTCGACCCTAGTAAATTGACATCAAACTAAATGTCATTTTTTTGTTCATCGACTATTAATGAACCTGGACAAGAAAAAGTGACTAAGTTGTTTGAAGGTGGTGATTAACCTTAGCTCCAAACTATTGTACCATGATTGATATACTCTTTTTAATGTTATGGTCAATCATTTACGCATTAGGATTTTGTTGGCTCCCTACATCATCATGTAAGTCCAATAAAGCTTCAAATAATAAAAAAGTTCAAATATGCCATTATAGGTCTCAAAGGTTGACATCTTAAACCATTTTGGTGCTACTACTTAATCAATCACCTTTGTGGTGATTGTAAAGGGGGAGGTTTCTAGGAACGTTAGCTCGTCATCAAAAGTGGAGGCTTTGTTCTTTAGTTCTTTCTCCATTGCCTCCATTCAAGCTTTCAAATTTTTCTTAGGCTATGCTTTTAAAGTGGCTTGCTTAAATTTTTAGGTGATGGCTTGTGTTGAGGTGCATGTGAGGTAAATAAGTCATAGGCATTTTCTCTTTATCATCAGACGTCGACGAGGCTATGGTGTCATTATAGCTAAAAAATTCTTGGATTTTTTTTAGTGGTTAGGTTATGAGCTTTTGAGGCTTATGGTACGGTTAAATTTTGGATTATTTCCTTTAAGGATTGACATTGTTAGGTGAGTGCTTGAAATTATTCCATGGTAGGGCTTGCTATTATAGGCCAGTCAGGGTTAGGTTGGCTAAGCTAGGTGTTTGCTCTTGCTTTGATAGTTTCTCCTTTCTTAACGACTTTTTTATGGGTGGCATTTTAGCTGGGCTATATGAAAGTGCCCATACTTAGCATGCCAAATATTTGTACCAAGCTATCCTTAAAGGGTAAAACCCTAAAAACATAGGAAATAGAAAGTGAGTGGTTAACAACAAATATTAGGAGTGGTCCTAGTGTTTGTACTGTGATGCTTAAGTCAGAGATCGATTTAAAAGTGGATTAGAAATGAGCTAACACTTAAGGTTCAAAAAGCTAGGTAATTAGAGGTACTTGGATGGTGCTATTTATACTTGTGGGATGAAGATTTTGGGCCTAGGTTGCTCAAAGTCAGCTTTAGGGGACTAGGGTTGACCTCATAGGCTTGAGCTAAGCTAGTTGTCAATCATTCGTTCTCATCCACTCAATGCATGACAAGTCAACATTTTAGGGCACCGGAGTGTAGATTGTTAAGATGTCTGAGTTAACGTGTACCCGTAAATTGAGATTGTCTTGCACATCAACTAGGCCAAAATGACTAAAGTACCCTTGGTTGTTAGTTGACTCGTGCTAAAATGGGAAAAGTCAATTTTGCCTTCTGGACACTAAAATACCGTTAACACCCATATACTCTAATTAATTTCATACTGGCTAGAGATCGTCTTGCACATCAACTAGGCCAAAATGACTAGGCCAGTAAATAGTATGAAATTCACATGGACCCGTGAATTGAGATTGTCTTGCACATTAACTAGGCCAAAATGACTAAAGTGCCCTTGGTTGTTAGCTGACTCATGCTGAAAAGGGAAAAGTCCATTTTACCCTCTGGACACTAAAATACCCTTAACTCTCATAGACTATAATTAATTTCATACTGGCTAGAGATGGACTCATTTAGACAATGGCTTTGGATGCCTATGTATAGCTATCACTATTTATTGAGTCTTTTTTTTATAGATTTATCTTTTTTTTTTTCTTTTTTGCCTTTTTAGCTGAAATAGAAAACTCTTATTAGTTTAACTATCACAACCTATATGTGACTGAGTTTTTTATTACAAGTTTAAAAAATAAGAGAATTAGAAAGTACAGAGAAAAGTATGAGAGAAAGAAAATTATGAGCATTTCATTTCATGAAAATGTTTGTTTATAATACTACATTTACAAGGCTACTGACATATAGGCACACATGTGCTATAAATTGGCTAACAAAATTTTGCTAAAACGATAAAAGAATAATATCTATCATAACAGACTATCTTTCAATGACCAATACAATTATTTCCAAAAAATTCCTTAGTGTTTAGCCTTCAAGTTAGCAATAACGGTTATTTCAGCTCACTGGTCAACTTTCTCGCAATCTACTCCCATTTTGTAACTTTTTTTCTTTTGTACAGCTCTATTTTTTCTATTCTAGCTCAATTTTCTTCTCATGCAACTCTATCTCTTCTTGCTTTTTCACAATACCCTTTCTTTCACTAAACCATTGTCCCTAAAGATCAAAAGATGGAAATTTTGACTTTAACACTGTGTAATCTTCCTAAATGACATTCTTAAGTTTAAGGTTAGACAATACAATCATGAGTTGAGTTATTGTCCAATTATTTGTTTTAATCATTCTTTTATCAAGCACTTTAGTTAGGATACACCAATGGTTGGCCTTCATCATTCACCTCGAATGGGGCTAAGCTTCTCACAATCTTGTTCGCAACTTTATTCTCCAATAAACTAACATGGAAAATAGGATAATTTGTTTTATGTAAAATGTATTTGAAGCTTATAAGCCACTTAATCAACTTTAGTTATGATAGGATATGGCCCATAATATCTAGAAAAGAGCTTCAAAGTTTTTCTCAAGGATAAGGTTGTTTGTTTGTAGGGCTACAGTTTTAAATATACTTCATCACCACTATTAAACTCCATTTCACTTCACTTTCTATCTACATAATACTTCATCTTTTTTTAAGCTTTTTTTAACTAGTCAATCAACAACTTACTTAACTATTCTCTATCTTTGAGTAATTACACTACTGTCGACACTCGAGCTTGATTACTGATTACTCAAGTTCAATCTGGAGGCTTATATCCATATAATGCTTGAAATTAAGTCATACCTAAGCAATGTGGTAACTAGTATTGAACCATTATTCTACTAAAGGTATCCAGTAGGACCTAGACTCAGGCTTTAAAAAATGCATACATCGTAAGTATTGTTCTAAGCATTGGTTAACTCTTTTTTGGTTTGACCATTTGACTCTAGGTGATATGCTATTGAGAGTTGATCTTGTTCTAAGTAATTTCATTAACTCTTGCCAGAAGCTGGTGAATACCTTATCCTTATCAGCCATGGAAACTTTTGGAGTTCATGAAGTTTATACACATTATTTAAGTATAATTTTTCTACTTTAAGTGCTATATAAAGGTGAGATGGTGGAAAAAAAGTGGACATATTTGGTGAATTTATCAATGATCACCAATATACAATTGAATCTTTAGCATAATGGTAAACCTTCCACAAAGCCTATAGTAATTACTTCCTAAGCCGATGTAGGAGTGGGTATTGGTTTTAAAAGGCCATGACAAGGAACAGGCTCACCCTTGTTCCTCTGACATATGTCACTCTATAGAATGTACTCCTAAACCTACCTTTTCATTCTTGACTAATAGAAATGTAGTTTAATTCTATAATATATTGCTCGTAGTCCTAAATGCCTTCTTTGAAATGAGTCATGCATAATGTCATGAGCTAACCTTGTATACGGCCATGATCGGACATAAGTTGTCATGAGCCACCCATATATAAGGCCATGACCAGGAAGAAGTACCAAGGGGAAGATAGATCTCATATGCTAGGAAAAAGTGTTCTCATTTTCAAATATTGTAATGGTTCTTGGTAACATAGCTATAAAATCTCATTAGCACTTTATAGAGGGTGAGCAATCGGTGTATTATTGGGCTGCCTCACTAGTTAAGGTATGTGTCAGACCACCTTATCTAGGGTTGCCCTTTTAGCCCCGACGATGGTGAAAAGATTCGATGTATTATTCTCGACATTAATAAAATATTTTTTATATGAAAACATTGGAGGTCACCTTGGTGTGCTCCCATTTTGCCCCAATATATCGTTGTGTACGCTTAAGATTAACTTGTGGCTTATTGGTTGCTTGTTCAGATATTAAACTATCCTTGGCTAACTTATGTGAAAAAGTCAATTCAAGTGTAGCACGGTCTATTGCTTCATTGAGAGAAAGCTTAACCTATGACATGTGGTATCAGAGCATGGTTGAGAAGTGCAAAAAAATTGATAAAATGGCTATGAGTGGTGGATTTAATGACCAATGGAGGATTAAGGAGCTTGAGGCCGTAGTGGTTACCCTAAAAACTTATGTGGTAACTCATGATTGACTGAGAGAGACAAGATAACCTAGTGAGAGTTGTCTGATACTCTACATAGCTTGGGCGAAGAGACCAAAGATACTTTGAATGTCCTCCAGAGAGAGTTTGAAGAGCTCAGGGCCTAAGTGACTATTGTACAAATGGCTGTGGCCAAGTTGATTTCTAGCTCGATAGAACAAAGAAAAAGGGCCAAGGTGCTGAAGACTCGATGTTATGAGGGGGCAAGAGATACCAAAGAGTTTAAAAACTTATTATTTGAAATGAAACAATACTTTTGAGCTATGCACATAAAATTAGAGGAGGATAAGGTTGCAATGGCTTCAATATACCTTGTCGGGGATGCCAAGCTATGGTGGCATTCAAAATTTGTAAATGATGAATGCCCTATTAAAACTTTCACAAATCTTAAGCAAGAATTGAAGAACCAGTTCTTCTCTGAAAATGTGAAGTATATGGCCCAAAGAAAGCTTCGAGAATTGGTGCAAATAGGAATGGTGCGAGAGTTTGTGAGGAGTTTTTTTACTTGATGTTAGACATTAGAGACATGTCCAAAAAAGGACAAGCTATTTTTATTTTCTTAAAAACCTCAAACCTTGGGCCAGTATGAAATTACAAAGATAAAAGGTGCAAAATGTGGCCACAGCCATGGCTACTGCCAAACGTCTTCATGATTATAATGATGGCCCCTCAAAATGAAAGAATTCTCCATTAAATGGCAATAACTCTAACTTTAGAAGTAAGAGAAAGATGGCTAGAATGGATCAACCCTTTAATAGGGGATCAGATAGAAGGTTTTTTTTATCGAGGCAATACCTAACCTAAGGTAAATAATGCATCAAATTTCAAGCTAAAGTAACTGCTAGCTTGCTTTATATGCCAAAGGCTGCATCAGGTGGTCGAATGCCCACATAAAGATGCCCTTAATAATCTGAGAGCCTTGTCTTAAGATTCCACTAAAGCACATGAGATAGTCAAAGAAGTTAAAGAGAAGCCAGCCAGGATAGGCTTAATATGGTTTCTTACACCCTTTGTACCAAACTAAACATGATAAAGAAAAAACCTGAGAGAGGTTTGATGTATGTGGACTTAGTACTCAATGGGAAGGCCCCTTCATCACACCAGAAGAAGTAAAAAGGTGTGGTCTCAAGGTTAATAAGGACTGTGGGCAAATGAAAGCAGTTAATTCACCAACCTTTACGATCAAGGGAAGCTTTAAGAGTGTGTTAACCAAATAGAGGCCATGGGAAGGAAATGTAGACTTCACAGTTTCTTTCATGGATGACATTGATGTTGTCTAGGATTGAACTTCATGATGTTGGCTCAAGCGATCCCAATCCCTACTGCTAGCTATTTATTGTTCTTGAGGAAACGTCTGTGTGCTATGCCAGCCATAATCTTTCTTAAAAGTGGGAAAAGAATTATCTCAGCATTACAATTCAAGAAAGGGGTAAAGATAGGGGGGCCCCTCTTATATGGCCATGCCGATTTACAAAGAAAGGATCGAAGTGGAACTAGTACCCGATAGGGTGAAAAAAGTATTAGAAAAGTTTGAGAATGTGATGCTGGAGCAATTACCTAAGGTCTTACCTCATCGAAGATCGGTAGACCATGAGATTGAACTTCTTTCGGGAGTTAAACCACTAACTAAAGCCCTATATCACATGGCTCCACCAGGATTGCTAAATTGAGAAAACAATTAGTGAGCTTTTTACAAGCTCGGGTCATTAGACCATTAAAACACCATTCAGGGCACCTTTGCTATTTTAAAGAAAACATGATGGGAGTTTATGGTTGAGTGTAGACTATAGGGCCCTGAACAAAGTCACTATAAGAAACAAATATCATATTCCACTTATTGTGAATTTATTTGATCAGCTGAGCTAGGCTAAGTACTTTTCTAAATTAGACTTAAGATCTGGCTATCATCAGGTCAAAGTTGCTAAAAGAGATGGGCCAAAAACCATTTGTGTAACGCAATATGGTGCATTTAAATTTCTTGTTATGCTTTTTGGATTAACTAATGCCCTTGCCACATTTTTTACCTTGATGAATCAAGTGTTCCATAACTATCTTGACAAGTTTATGGTTATTTATTTAGTTGATATAGTGGTCTATAGTTTTACTTTGGAAGAGCACCGAAAGAGCCTATGTCTTGTGTTTCAAAGACTACAAGACCACTAGCTATATGTTAAAAGGGAGAAATGTGCATTTGGTCATACATGAATCCATTTTTTAGGCCACATTGTTAAACAAGGCCACATTCAAATGGACATGGAAAAAGTTAAGGCTATCACTAAGTGGGCAACACTAAAAAATGTTAGTGAACTCCATTCATTTTTTGGATTGGCCAATTATTATAGGAGATTTACGAAAGGGTACTCTCATAAAATCATAGCCCTCACAAAGCTATTGAAAAAAAAGCATAAATGGTGTTGGATAAGTGAATGTCAAGACGCTTTTGAGGGATTAAAGGAAGCTATGATGAAAGACCCAGTCTTGGCTCCTCTAACATTAGAAAGCCTTTTAAAGTTTAAATAGATGCATCTAATTTTGCTATTGGGGGAGTGCTTTTACAAGAACAGTACCCAATAGCATTTGAAAGTTAAAAGTTAAGTGAAGTTGAAAAGTGATATATGGCTCAAGAAAAAGAACTCCTAACAGTAATTAATAGTCGAAGAGCATGAAGGCATTATTTGTTGGGTTCACAATTCGTCATAAAGATAGACAATGTGGCAGTTAGTCATTTTCTAACCTAACTGAGGCTCACAGCTAAGCAAGCTAGATGGTAAGAATTTTTAGCTGAATTTGGATTCTATTTTGAGCACATCGTCTAAAGAACAAATCAAGTGGCAGATACATTGAGTAGATAAGTAAAGTTGGCTGCTTTTAGGAGAATTACCCCAATGGTGGCTAACAAAGTTATAACGGACATCTGCAAGCCAATTAAAGATAATTTAAGGAAAGACCCTCAAGCCAATGCCATCATAAAGCTAGTAGAAGAAAAGAAGTCCAAGTACTTTTGACAAGAAAATAAGGTTTTAGTGACAAACGGTTATTGGTTGTTTATGCCAAAAATATGAGGTTTGAGATAGATGCTAATGAGGGAATGCCATGACACACTATGGGCAAGTCACCCTAGATGGCAGCATACTTGGCTCTACTGAAACAGGGCTATTATTGGCCTTATATATAGTAAGATGTGAGGGACTATATGAAAATTTATCTCATTTGCCAACAAGATAAAGTTGGAAAGAAGAAACCAGCAAGCATGCTTGAACCACTACTTATACCCATAAGAACTTGAAAAAGTATCTCCCTTGACTTTATATCGGGTCTTCTTAAAGTTGGTGATCTCAGGTCTATTTTGGTGGTGATCAATTGTTTCTCAAAATATGCCACGTTCATTCTTACCCAAAAGTATTGCATTGCAGAAGACACAGCCCAGCTAATGTTTAAACATGTAATCAAGTATTGGGGCTTTTCTCAAAATATTGTCAATGATAGGGATCCAAGATTCACTGGATCATTCTAAAGGGAACTTTTCAAGATCTTGGGATCTCAACTCAACATCTCTTCAAGTTATCACTCACAAATCGATGGTCAAACTAAATGATTTAATGGGTTGTTGGAGTAGTACGTAAAATGTTTTATTCAAGCTAATCAAAAGAATTGGCTTTCATTGTTGGATGTAGCTTAACTTTGTTTTAATTCCAACAAGTGATTTTCCACAAACAATAGTCCATTTGAAATGGTCATTGGACAACTATCAAGACTACTGCATACATTTCTTGAGCTATATGAAGGGAAGAATCCTCGAGCCTTCAATCTTAGCAAAGAATGGAGACAAAATACAAAAATTGTATAAGCATACTTAGAGAAGGCATTGAAACGTATGAAAAAATGGGCAGATAAGGGTCAAAGAGTATAGTAATTCAAAATTAATGCTCTTATTCTTGTTAGAGTAGTGCCCGAGCAAACCAGATTCCTAAAAAAGCAAGATCGTAGGTTAGTGCATAAGTATAAAAGTCCAGTGAAAATCTTTTCCAAAGTGAGGAATACCTCTTACAAAATCGACTCATCAACATGGACGAAGGTGTATCCATAGATATAAGTCATAATGAATCAACCAAGGTAGCTATTTTCATAAAAGCCACCATCAGAATGTCAAGTTAAAAAAATTTTTACTGATAGGGAATCTAGAGTATCTTAAAGAAGAGTTCATGAATACTTAGTGAAGTAAGAGGGCTTAAGACTAGAAGAAACTAGCTATGAGAGAGATCATGACATTCGAGCATTCAAGTGGAAGATTAAAGAATTCCAGGCCAACAAGTCAACGAGGGCATCAATAGAATAAGTGGTGGAAAATGTCAGAGCCAACCTTGTACAAGGCTATGACTACGCATAGGTTGTCATGAGCCACCCATGTATAAGGCCATGACTAGGTAGAGGTGCCAAGGAGGAACGTAGATCTCATGTGCTAGGAAAGAATATCCCTATTTCAAACATTGTAATGGTTTTTCGTAACATAGCTATAAAATCTCATTAGCTCTTTAAAAGGGTGAGCAGTCAATGTATTGTTGGGCTGCCTTACTAGTTAAGATATGTGCTAGACTACCCATCTAGGGCTACTCTTCTAGCCTCGATGATGGTGGAAAGACTCGATATACTATTCTCTATATTAATAAAATATTTTTTATAAGGAACACAGGGGGTCACCTTGGTGTGCTTCCATTTTACCTTGATATATCATTGTGTATGCTTGAGATTAACTTATGGCTTGTTGGTTGCTTGTTCAAATATTGAACTATCCTTGGCTGACTTGTGTGGAAATATCCATTCAAGTGCTGCACGGTCTATTGCTTCATTGAGAGAAAGCTTAATCTATGACACATAGCCTACAATATCTTATCCCTTAACTGACCATGATTGCCTATATACACTTTACCTTTAAACTTGAGAATTCCATTGTTGTAAGAATACTAAGTAGATGTGGTTGATGGAACAACTAGTACTTTAATCTATTCCCAGGCTAAGGCATCATTAACATAGCTTTGCTAAACTTCCCTTACCTAATCAAGTATAATGGTAGTAAAATACAAATTATAATTATGCTTCTTCCTTATATTGCCTAAAGAAAGCATCAACAACCATATTATTTACGACCATATTCATTTTTCTTATCTTATATTAGATTGTGTAATTCAATCCCAACAGCTTGGTCAACCCTTTTTTTTTCTGGATGGTAGTAGTTAGCTTCTATTCTAACGAATGTTTCAAGGGTTTATGATCAATTGTTATCACAAATGGTCTTTTTTCCAAGTATTGCATCCATTTATTCATTGCCATCAAAATAGCTAAGTATTCCCTTTTATACATGGATAAGTCTATATGTCTTATCCTAAAACTTTGCTTAGATAAGATATAAGTTTGCCATTCTAAGATAACACTACTCCCATACTAGTTTGGCTAGCCCCTATACCAATCCTACTAGCATTAGTCTTAAGGTAGAATAGCTTGCTAAGGTTTGAAAAAGCCAAAACAAGAGTGGTAGACATAGCCTTTTTAAGCTGTTGAAAAGGTACTATTGCCTTAGAAGTCTAGTTAAATCGATGTTTTCTCAACATGTCAATCAAAGGCTTGCTGATTTCACCATACCCTTGGATAAACTTCCTGTAGTACCTTGTCAAGCCTAGAAAACCTCTTAAGGATTTTATGCTCTTTGGTATATGCCATTTCAACATTACCCCTACCTTAGTAGATACTTTTTGTGCTAAGATGATATGCCCCAAATACTCAACCTACTTTTGACCAAAGAACCATTTGCTTCTCTTTGCAAATAGTTGATTTAATCTCAAATTTTCATGGACAATTTATAAATTTTTTACATGTTTGTTCAGGTTAGAGCTATAAACAAGGATATCATAAAAAAACCAATACAAATTTCTTCAAATAAGGAGCAAATATGTCATTTATCAAGGATTGAAAAGTTGCAGGTGCATTAGTAAGCTAAATGGCATTACTTTGAACTCATAATGCCCTTGGTGAGTTTTGAAGGTTGTTTTAGGCACATCTTATGCCTTGAACCTAATCTACTAATAGCTTGAACTCAAGTCAATTTTGGAGAAATAATTGGCTCCATTTAGCTCATACAAAAGGCCTTCAACTATGGGAATTGGAAACTTGTTCTTAATTGTCATTGCATTTAGCTATTTATAGTCTAACTGTAGTCTCTAAGAAGCATCTTTTTTCCTAACTAAGAGGTATGGTGATGCAAAAGGGCCCTGACTTGTTTGTATTATAGAAAAAGAAAGCATATAGCTATCTATCTCTCAACTTAAGCCTTTTGATGGTGAGTGAACCAATAAGGTCTCAAGTTAACTAGTTGTGATCCTAATTTGAGAGGTATGCTATGATCATGTTGTCTTTCAGTTGGTAGTCCTAAAAGCTCCTCAAAGATGTCCTAGTAGACTAAAAGCAATTCCTTCAATAATGGTGGAATGCCAGAAGCTTTATAATCAACACTTAGCATGTATATTTCTTCCAACATTTTTGGCTCCCTTCTAGCTAACTTCTATAACTTCTCTCTAAAGATAAGCTTCAAATTAGCATTGCTTCCTCCCTTGAGCTTAACTTCCTAAACCTTTTTGGTAAAGGAGACTGTCGTCTCATTAAAGTTAAACAACAAAGGGCTATATTTTCTCATCCAATCTACCCCCAACACCATATCACTATTGCCCATTTGCAAAACCCCCCAAATCATACATAAACTAGTGACCCTCCATTAGCCACTTGAGTTGTCTACACTCGGCCATACTGTACAACTTCTTCCCATTTGCTACTATGATTGCCAGAGGGCTAGTGTTAACCAATTCTACTCCTTCTTTGGCACACTTTAGTGTTACAAAACTATAGGTGCTTCCACTATCTACAAGTATTACAAGTATATTAAGTTGCTTTCCCTTAATGCTTCATTTAATTCTAATTGTACTGTGCCCCCACTCATCCATTCAAGGCATTCATTGAAATCTCTAAACTGGTGTTTGTATGCTCCTGATCCCCTGGTGTAAATTGCCCTATGTCATTTGGTTCTACAAAGTCTTCTCTGATTTCTTCTTCAATTTCTTCTACTAACATGACACTCAATTGTTTATTCTTGCATGTATGCCTAGGGAAAATTTTATCACTACATTTAAAGCAAAGATTTTGTAGCCTTCTCTGCTCCATGAGGTTCTGTTTAGGATTCAAGGTGGGGTATTGGATACAGGTTTTTGTGTTTGGCTCTAAAGGTTAAAAGTGTTTCTAGGAGATTGGACTATATTGGTTGAAAAGTTGGTCCTAGCTATTGGCTTATACTTTCTGTTCTCAATCTCTAATGATAATTCATGCAGTTTAGCTTACCTATAAGCTGTAACCAGTATCAAGGGTTCATTGGCCTTGACTCTTAGCCTGAGATGCTTCTTTCAGCGACTCACCAAATTGGATACAAAATAAGCTTCATCAAGATGAGCATTAATTTGCAGCATGTACGGCCTGAGCTCTTCAAACTTTTTCTGGTATTCTTCTCAAGTTGTCTTTTGAGTTAGTTTGTTGAACTCTCCAATCACATCGGAATGGTTCTTATCACAAAACTGTTGGCACAAATCAACAACAAATTCTTCCCATGCCACTCCACTCTTGGCTTCTACATCACGTGGCCATCAAACCAAACCTCTGCCCTCGTAGTCAAATACATAGTAGCCATCTCCAATTTTTTATTTTCATATACTCTAGAAATAGTAAAAGATTTTTGGCACTTTCTTATCCAACCCCTAGGGTCATCACCATCAAACATTGGTAATTCAGTTTTTGTTTAGGGTTGAAAGCATTTAGACTTGCTAACAAGTTAGAAAATAAAGCAACTTCTAGGTTTTTCAGAGGGGACTTGCTGTTATGAACATCAAGGCTACTACCCTCCTGATGGTTCTTGGGTAGCAATCCAGGATCATTAGGCTTATAATTGTAGTTCCCATATTCATTAATAACAGTAATTTTTATGGAACTCTTACCATCCTTCCTAGCTTGTACCACGATGCTAGCGTTAGTGGCCTTTCCTAACCAAGGGTGTAATGATATTTTCTCTTTCTGGAGCAGCTTTTCCAGCATATTGCTAAGATGATTATGGTGGAATAGTGGCTTTTCCTAACCCAAGGTGTAAAGCTTTCCAGCTTTTCGAGCACCCTCTTCTGTTCCTTCCATCACTCAGGAATAGTGGAGTCCATCTGTCTTTGCCAAGCCTGCATCTGCTTCTGCAGTGTATTGGATCGAGTTCCCTCTGCCATCGCTACTGACTTCTTTGTTCTTCCCAGTTTCTCGGTTGGAATCATTAAGGCATTGATACCAATTTCAGGAAAATGATCGTTTATAGGGCAGCTGACTACGTAGGCCAACGTGCTGTAAATTGGCTAACAGAATTTGGCTAAAACGACAAAGGAATGACAAGTGTCATAATAGACTATCTTACAACGAGCAGTAAAATTATTTCCAGAAAATTCCCTAGTGACTAGCTTTCTCGCAGTTTTGAAGTAAGGGAGTAAGAATTAAGCATTTAAGACTGAACTAGGCAAAAACTTTTTTGATGACTTTATTCTTTCAATGTTTTTGGGTCTAAAAATGATGATGCGATATGTGTAAGAATCATTGATGTGGTAGTTGATGTGTTAACTTTCGTAGCAAACATGTATTTTTTAGTCAATTTTTTTGGAAAAAAATTATGAAGTTTATTAAATTTGGTATCGTTTACAAAGTTTAATGACTTAACTGTAATAAATTAAAGTTTTTGTGGTAGATATGATTGTTTTGAAGTACTGGAGTAAGAATTAAGCATTTAAGATTGAACTAGGCAAAAGCCTCTTTTCATGACTTTATTCTTTCCATTTTTGTGTTTCAAAAATTCTGATGTGGCATGCATGTCGTAGTTGATGTGGCAACTTACGTAGCAGACATGTTATTTTAGGTCAATTTGTTGGATGAAATCTATTAGGGGCAGTTTGGTCGATGAATTTTTATTTTTCTTTCTGAAATTTTTTCCTGTAGTTTGATTTTTAAGTATGGTACTTGATATTGTTATCCTGTAATTTAATATTCCTAACAGTATCTAGTAAGGAAAATAGGAGAGAATCTGAAACTCTTCTCTCCCTAAAATTTTTTAACATTTTGCTCGGAATCCAATTTTTTTTTTCTTTTTTGACTTTGAATAAATGTTTTTTATAGTTTAATTTATTCTTTTGTATTAAAGTAATTGCATAATAAATCAAAATTGAATCTGCAAACTTCATTACTTAACTCTCGGCAATATATGTTTAATTAAATTTTATTTGTGGGTTGATAATTAAACTATTCATTTTAATTGATTAAAAAATTAATTTTTAAAATTCTAGACTAAGAAAAGTGCAACATTTTTAAGATGAAAAACAAAGTTTATATTGAAAATATAGAATTTTGATAAGATATTATATTTTCTAATATCTATAATTTCAACAAAGATAAATTTTTTTAGATAAAATACTATATTTTTGTTGAAAGTATAGATTGAAATTTTTTAATTTTTCAAATTTTTTAATTTTTCAAATTTTTTAATTTTAATAAAGATAACATTTTTATCTATAAAATGTTATTTTTATTGAAAGTATAGATTTAAAATTTTTTAATTTTTAATTTTTAAAATTTCTATAGTTTCAATAAAGATAATGTTTTTAGATAAAAAAAAAAAAAAACATTAACTTTATTAAAAGTATAAATTGAAAATTTTTAATTTTTAAAAAATATATAACAAAGAAAATATAGTCTTGATTAAAAACTAAATTAAAAAATTTTAATTTTAAAAAAATATAACAAAGACTACTTTTTAAATGAAAACCTCATCTTGAATATACCAACACTTTAGCCTAAAAGTATGCAACCTTTACTTTACCATTCCCAATTATGCTTTCATTTCTCGAAAACTCTGTTTTACTCATTAATTATAAACAGTGCTATAATTTCTCTTACTTGTATGCTACATTCATTTTTGGAGGATTTTGTGTTATTGATACCTGCTAGGTTCGCTGGTGATTTTAATAATTTTTTTTATCAGTGAAGATTAAGACTGCAATTGATTTTAATAAGTTTTATTTTTTAAGTACATAAATTAATTATTAAATATTTGACATATTTAATTATATATATAATATATAATTATATAAATATATTAATTCTAACTTTTATATTTAGTACATATTATTCACATATAATTAATAATATTATAACAAAAAATTAATATAAATAAATTTATATTATTTTAATCAAATATAAAATTTTTATATTCATATAAAATAAGAATAATTCATTCTCAAAATTTATAATTTAATTTATCAATATCACTTGAAAAAACATTTAAGAATTTACAAATAAAATGTTTCATTAAAAGTGATTAGATTTGAGATAATTTAATCAAGTACAATACAATGACTTAATTATAATAAATTAAAATGAAATTTTGGTTATTACGACTCCCATTGTTTTTACCGAATTTGGAACGATGGAAGCATCACTAAGTTGACCTCTACTATTTTCATTATTATGGTTTTAAAGTAATTTATCCAAAAATATCTTTAAATTACTTTTTTTTTTCTCTTTTAGTCATTTTTTCTTTTTTCCTTCAGAGCTAAAAGATCAACTCAATGGAAGGGATAAAGCTAGCCCATGGCGTCACCCTACCACGTTCTTTCCTAATTTCTTAATCCGTAACTTTCTCTCTTATCGGCCTTTATTCGCTCTTGCTATGATGACACATTTGATTCACAAAATAAGTTTTTAAAAAAATTGAAATGATTAATGCATAAAAATAGAATAGAAAGAAAATAATTAATTTTTAATTTGATTCATTGAATCAAAAATAAAAAATATATATTACGATGATATTTGTTTGCTTAAAATTGTACCATAGAACAAGAAAAGAATAAACTTAAAATAACATTGTACCCTTTAATCAAAAATCATTTTAATTAAAAACTCTAATACATTTAATTAAATGTTTAAAAATATATATTTTAATTATAAAAGCTCAACATTTTATTCCTTTTTCACTTAAAACAATTACATTTTTAATTAAAAAGAATTTATTTTAAATATCTATCCCTCATTCAATCTTCATATTTAACTTGTGTAGAATCTCTTGTTCTCTCTTGTAATTACAACTGTCTATTTTGAATCTCATATTATCATCTTCCTTCGTCTTTTTCTCTAAATCCACTAATTAACATTATCCCATAAAGAAGATCCAAAACCCCCAAAAACTCTCTAATTTCTTTTAACAAATTTTATGAAAACCAACACTCAATTTACGAGTATTATTCGCTTTAACCCAAAGACTTCATGATTTTGTTCCACAAAAGGCATCTCACTCATTTGGGTTTAAATCTTCACATATATATCATACCATATCCACACTTTTTCCAATATGAGATTGGAGGTATTATAATCTCTCCACCTTTAAAGCTTGACATCTCTGTCAAACCGAGTTTAACCACAGAATCAAAATTACATTAAATATTAAGATTCTAAAGATAGCTCCCTATAGTGTAGCACTTAGTAATTCTCACAGCTCCACCGTGTAGCACTTAGTGACTCCTATGATGTAGCACTTAATTCCCATCCACTGGTGATCGTTTTAATACTATTTGTGAAAATCTACACCCAATCTATAAAGTATTGTATGCTTTAACCTGAAAGCCTCATGATTTTATCTCATAAAAGGTGCCTCACTAGTTTGTGTTTAGATCTTTACATACATATCATACCATATCCATACATTCTTTCAATATGAGATTGGAGGCATTATAAATCCACCTTCACAGCCCTCAAGTTTGCAATTTTAACAAAATCTATGGCTACCATTTAGGCAACATGGAAGCTTTGAGCATCGATATCAAGGATGGATCTACTTGAAGTCCTTGCTAAGAAAAAAAAAATTGAAATAATTTGTATTTTAGATAAAAGTCCAATAATTTTCATTGGTCCAAAATAAATTTTTAAAATTTTATTCATTTATCAATTTAAATCTATTAGTTACGAAGCCTAATGTTCAAATAATCTATAAAATATATTAAAGCAATCCTCCAATCTCTTAATGCCAATTTCTTAACCATGTAAAGAATGTCATTTTTTAGGGTAGATTTGGGCATCAACAATCTTTGCTTTAATTTTCACCTTTTCACTATTTCACAAACTAAGACCTAAAAATTTCTAGAGGGAGAGTAGAAATAAGGTTGTTGCGGCTGCTGTAATATATCTTTGCTATAGGAAGCGATCGTGACTAATGGTTGCTAGTGAAACACTACCGAGGAGATGGACAAGCAGAGGTTAGGATTTTATTATAGTTATTAATGTGGTTCAATTTTTTATTAGTGGAATAATTTTGCTTGGATTTTTAGTTTTGTGCCTATGAAAGATGAACAAGAAAGGGAAAGAAAAAAGAGATAAAGAAGAAGGGTTGGAGGCAAGTTAGTCACTAATAAAGAAAAAAAAGAAAGATAGCTAGAAAAAGGGCTTTATTGCCAAACTTCACCCTGTGAAAGCAAGGGTTTTTTTTTATGATTTTCATTTTTTTGTTATTTTGTTTGTTTTCTTTGTTTAGATAAGTTTCTTATTTTCTTCTAATGTTTGATTTTTTGATTTTTTCACATTATTTTATGGGTTCTTTTCTTGTCAACAAGTTTCTGTTGGTGTTTTGATGTTTTTGTCTCTGTGCATACAAAATGTTTGATTAATTGTGCACGCATGATATTTTTGTGTTTGGATTTTTTTTTTTAGTGCATGGTGTTTTTTTTAAGCTTTATAGCATAGGTCTTAATTACCGCATCAAATTGGTAAATACCCTAAATATAATGAATTTCTTATGCCTTTTTGTTTAAATTTTAATTTGATTAACCAAGTTTCTTTTTTCTTTTTAGGTTCTTTACCTGGTTGATATTTTAGATTTATTTGAATTTAAAGTTTAAGCCTTTTTTACTTTTATGGGTGTTAACTGGGGAAAATCAAGTTAGATCCTATTATTTTATATTGAAAATTGATTTTTTTCACCTCTAACAAGTGTTTCACCTACTCTTTGATTATAGTTTTATCTTTTTATTCTTAGAGAATAATGGAGTTAGGAAACTAGAAGTTGTTTTTGCTCTTTTAATTGCAACTATGGCTTTATTATTTGCTTGGATGTTTGGTGATACAAAACCTAGTGGAAGAGAACTGCTGATAAGTAATTTTTTAACATAATAACCATTTTGCATAAAGTGATTTTTTTTTTTAGTATAATATTTTCTATTGTTGTAGGTATTTTTGTTCATAGATTTATCTTAAAAACGATTAGGCAAACTGTGGGGGTTGTGGGTTGTGTCACAATGCCTCATAATGTATTCTTGCATTCTGCTTTGGTACAATCAAGAAAGATTGATCCCAAAACGAGATGTCAGGTTCAAGAGGCTCTAAAGTACTACTTAATTGAGTCATCTGCTGCTCTTCTATTTTTTTTTCATGATCAATTTGTTTGTTACAATTATCTTTGCCAAGGGATGTTTGCACTACCACCATGTAGGGTAAAGGTTCATTTATTCTTAATTTTATTTTCATTTCTTATTGTAAAAGATTAAAAGAATTTTATAGGTTATCTTTTTTGAACCACTAAAAATTGTATAAAATTGTGAAATCTCATTTATTCATGATTACGAGTGAAAAAACACTATTATTCCATCCTATAATTATTGTTTTTTCACCCTAAACCAGGCAAGTGTTATTTCATTCTTAATAACACTGTTATCACCTCAACCTAACCTTCGTAACTGTTCAACTATTCCTTTTCTTGCATTGTAGATGGTAATAATTTTAAAGGTAAAATTAAAAGGTTAATTTTCAATAAGAGGCTTCCTATAATTATGTTACATGAAGAAGCAAGGCTTCTTGAAAAACTAAGAGGCATATCCGAACTAAGACAACTTTTAGACAAATTGGTAAGGCTTATCAAACCGCACCAATGATTCAATAAAGTTTTGATATAAAGCTTTTCAATATACATTTCTAATCCTCGCCAATGGCCTATAATTTTTTTATAGCATTGAAAATAAAATCTAAATTTCTAATCCATCTACACTTTATATGGCAACTAAAGCTGAGAATCTGCACTTCATATTGAGTTATAATAGCTTGGGAGTATTTGCTACAATCAACCATATACACTTTCAGGTATCTAACCTCCTAATTTGGTACTTTATGTATTTTGTGCCATCATGATATCTGTTAGATATAGTTATATACAATTTGAAAAAGAACGCAATGGAGAGGCAAAGGGATAATTAGGTTTTGAAGAAAAATAAACAAGAATAAGATGAAAGTTTAAAATGCAATTAAAGGGAATATTTGAAGCAAAAGAAAAAGAAAAAAAAAGGTTGTTGTGGTAGGTATGCCAACCACAGTTTGAAAATGGGAAGGCAGATGCTTTACTTAAATTTTCAATTTCAACTGGTTATCATTATTTCCCATATGGTTGATATGTCACTATCTCCTTAATTGAATATATACATATATATAATATATTTCTTGACCTTTGAAAACCATATAAGATTCTATAGGAAAGAATAATGTTGTTATGAAAAAAGAATGGCAGGATCTACAAAGTATGAAGTACCTATCTACAGAGTATGAAGTACCTATATTTAGACAATGTAGTTTACTTTCCTATTTCTTAGTGGAGTTGAAATACCATTCAAGGTGTTTAGCCTGCAAAAAAAGAAAAAAAAACTATCATGTAACATCTAAAGGCTTAAACATTAAGAAATGGTGATTAAGTATTTAAATAATTTTTTTTATATTTGACATAGCAATGCTTTTATGCTACACTCTAAGATGAACTAAAGATATTGGCTTTGTAGTATAGTTCATATAAGCAAACAAATAGTTTCCATCTAATATATATATATATATAACTTTTATTTTATTTTTGGTGCTTATCAGAAGGTTATGGAGAGAAATTTTGATTACATGGTTAAATAGTGAAGCTTATGGGAAAAATAATACCATTTCTATTGCTTATTTCTATTGTAGATGAATTTGATAGCAAACTTTAATAATCCGTATATCGTAGAGTACAAGGATGGATGGTGGAAAAGGTAGTGTATTCACATTTTTGTTGACTTTCTAGATGGTTTGAGCACCTAATCAAATAATCCAAAGTGTTTTATTCTTGAATAAAATATGCAAATATAATTGGCATAGCAGTACCATAACTTTCTACTTTGAATCCATTATTCTTTTTACAAGAATCCCATCTTTGCATTGTGACAAAGTATTTTGAGGGAGGAGAAATGTAAGTTTGTTCTACATAAAAAAAACATCAAATTTAAGCTTAAAAGCCTTTTGGAATGTTGGCTTAAACAAATTGGTAGATTCCCAGTTACAAAATAAAATTTTAAGATAATTTTTCTTTCACTCTATTTGCTTTTTACAACTTTCTTTTTGTCTCAATTTTTTAGGCTATAAGCTGGAATTTCAAACCATAGCAAATGTAGAAAGCTTAAATATATAACTAGATTTTAGTACCATAATTTGCTAATTATCCTATAGGCTTGCTAATATACACATTATGATTGTAGGGCTAAGATGATAAAAAAAAGTAGAGGGACATTTCTTCTAGAAATGGTAATGGAAATCGAATATATGAAAGAAACCAAAATCTGTATGTGATTAAGTATTTTAATTTGTACTTAGTGCTCATTGTATCTCTTATCCAAATTTAGATTGGATTAGAAATGTAGATTCTTCAAATGTAGATTTTAATTTGATTAATTTGTAATTGAAAATCATAAGAAAATTTTTGAAAATGTTTCTTGGACCAATCAATGTGCATGCATCCCATAAAAATGTCCAGTTGAAAGCTAAGGATATATATAACAACTATAAATTAAGCATCACTTTTTTATAACCTTTTTTTTTGAAATTTTTTTTATTATTTTATTGTTTTTATTGGCATTTGGATATGCTCTTCATATATATATATATATATATATTTGCCAATTGGTTTAGTTTAGTCCCATAGAAGAAAAATGTGGTTAGAGCATTCCCATGTATCACATTGCATTCATTAGGGAATAAAACTATGCAATTTGAGATTTACAATAATATAATTTGCCATAAGTATAAATTGATCCTTTTGCTTTAACTACATTTGATTCCTATAGGACATTATAAAATTTAATACTTAATAATAATATAATTTCTTAAACTATAAATTGGTACACAGTTAAAAAGTACAGATTTTGTAATAATATACTATTATTTTTAAGCTATACAATTTCTATCAATCATTTGGTAAAAAAAGTGAAAAATCTCCCAAGGACGAAGTGCGGGTTATAACTCTAGCTTACAATAAAAGGAGTCTCAAGACTTTAATTTTATGCACATGTTAGCAATATAATTAAAAAATAATGAATGGTTAAATTTAGAAAAATGTCTTTGGAAGCTTCATCTAGTGGATTTATTGGATCAAAATGAAAGTAAAATCAAGCCCTTAAATGTTGCCTTTTTCCAGCTCTTTGCCTGTTAATGATCATGCGAAACAACCTAATAATGATGATCACCCTCTTTAGCCGAGGAAAGCAGCAAAGAATGAGAAAAAGAAGTGACATTCCTCGATTACATTTTTGAAAACAAAGATTGAATAGGACATAGCAGTGATTGAAGCCTTGGTAGGTGTGAAACAGCTAAAAAGGCCCAATAAGCGAGTGCAATCCTTGAAGGTTGATTAGAAAAAAGATTACTGACTTGTTTTTCTTCGAAAGGTTTCTACTTTATAGTTCCAAGCAAGTTCAATTTTACCAATTACTTTCTCACTCTTTTTAGATTTTACCTTTCTTTATTTTTCCTTTTTTATTTGTTTTTACCTAATCTTTGGGTTTCTCTTTAATAAACTTATGGATAAGAAAATAGTACAATCAACTCTTTCTGTTAGACAATCTTTTCATTTGGATCCTTGGATTTAGCTTTCTTTCAAGTGTTTTTTTATGAGTTTATGGGTTTTCTCAGTGTTTCTTTTTTCTATTTCTCATATCATGTAGAATTAAGATTTAGGATTTACTTTGCTTCCCTTTTTACTATTAAAGAAGGCTATCTAAGTAACTACATAGAGGATCTATTAATAGTGTAGCAGATTAAAAAGGTGGATGGTGTCAAAAAGCCTAAGAGAAAACACTAAGACAACGATGCTATTGACATTGAAATTGTCAATGATGAAATTGATGTTTGTAAGTTCAATTTCACTATTTTTTTCATAAATTGTTTATATTTTCACTCATTTTTTCTCTTTTTAAAATCATGTATTTATTTTTTTTAAAGTTCATAAGTAAAGGGATGTTGTTCCATTAAATATGAATGGGAATGTTGGAAATTTAGATGAAGATTATAAACATGCTATTTTCTATCTTTAGGCTCTCATTTTTTCTTTTTTTTTTTTCATTATCAAACTTTGAATGTTAAAATATTCTCATTTAACTAAAAATTCACTAAGGTATTTGATGTCGATGCTAAATTGAGGCTGTATTTTTTATTTTTAATCAAATTATATGTCATTTATTTTTTTGGTACTTAAGAATGATAATAGCTAAATTTATGTTCTTTTAATATAGATCAAAAGAGAAATTGAGGAGTTCATCAAAGTGAGTTTTACTATATTTCAAGGTATGTCGTATATTTGTCTTGAATCTAAGACTATTCAAATTAATATTTAGAATTTGTAATTAACTTTTTCAAGTTTGAAAATGTCAAATCTTGACTTTACTTTCCTTGAAATGAAGCATTCACATAGGTTAATGGAAAGCCTTATCCTTTGGGTGTAAGCGGCGAACTGGATGACATTGTTTCATTCAAGAACTTTAAGAAGTATATGCCCTTTTGTAAGTAGTTTTCTTTATTTATCATTTGAATGTAATATAGATTAGGGATAAAAATGCATCAATGCAATTTCATTTTTCTGTAGGTGGGGTGGTATTAAATTCCCAATGCCATTTGGAAAGGTAATGAGTGTAACTGAAAGCTATATTCATGGGCTAGATGAAAAGGTACACTAGATTTAATACATGGTTGGCCTTTCATCCAAAATCTTTTTTTACTTGCTAATCACCCAATTGGTGCAAACTACATTGTAGTTCATTTAGTAGCTTCATCCACAAGTATGGTATTAACTTTAAGAAAAAAATATTGCAAACAAGTGTATCTTTGAAATTTACAATGTTGAACCCTAAGGGACACATTTGGACAATGGTAGTCGAAGGAGGTAAAAATGTCATCGATGCTGATACGGTTGGTTCTCTTCTTTCCTCACTCAAGGTTTTTCGGATATGACTAAAGCCTTATAATTTTGAGGTCATGCTTTTAATTTACTCATGTAATTTATTGCCAATTAGGTTGCAGATCTTGGCTTTGCTTCTAACCTTGGAAATTATACAAAATATAGTATAGCTCCTAATGAGAAGGAAGTATCATAGTATGTCAAAATAGTAATTGATATAAGGACTCTGGCCCTTTATTCACATTGTAATGTTGCTTATAGTGTGTTGTTTGTACAGTTTGAAGTTATTGAAAACTTTGTACAATTTGTCATTTTGATAGTGTAACTCAAAATTGAAAGTTAATGTGGTAACTTTTTAGTTATTGTGAACTTATTGTCAAGCTTGCACTTTTTGGTATGATACTACATTGTCACAGTAACTCTTAGTCTTTTTTCATAACATGGTAGGCACATAGTGGTTATGAATGTATTGGGAACTATTTAATACTTTTCTAATAAATAATTAAAATCTAAATTTAAATTGATGTGTTTGCTCTTAATGAATGCATATTTTCGATGGTGTTTTTCTTAAAGTGAATAAGGCAACAAGGAACACGCTTCATCTGGTTAAACCTTATGTGACTTATGAGTATCTTTTACTTTCTTATTTCTTTGTTTTTCCTTTTAATATTTAATATACTTGCAATGTCTTATTCTTTCAATAATGTATGTTTCTAGATACCCTAATCTCATCTTAGACATAATTTATGTCTATTGTGGTTGCATTATAGCTTCAATCTTTTGATGGCCTACAGCTTAAGCTAATGAAACCAATGAAGAAATATACATACAACCTTTTTTTATTATACAATTTTTAATGTTTAAACTAATATATAACTATATATTACTCTTGCAAACGAAGCACAGGCTTGAACTTTTTTTAGTTTAGATTTAGCACACAATACCAATTTCTTTATTTTTTCTTCCATATCTTTCTTTTTTTGTTCTTTCACTCATCCTATCAAAATCCGTAGCAGTGGCAACATGAACCCCATGCATTCTTGAGAGAGTATTCAAATTGCATTTCTTGTACTTTCAAGTTTTATCTCATCTCACAACTTTTTAAACTTGGACAATGATTTCTTAGTCTATTGATGAATTTTTTTTAATTCATATTTATTGTACACATTAAAAAGATGTGTTAAAAAAATTGATAATGAAATTATTGTGTAACATTTTTAAAATATAAAATTGTTTTAAAGATAATTATAAAATTTTTAACAATTTTGCATTAGATACATGAATTTTTTATTTTTTATTTTTACTATGATTTGTTATTTCTATTCTTTTATAATTTAATATATTTATATTAAGCCCTACTAGATAAAATTTTTGGTTTCTTAGCTAATTCAAAAAAACTTATTTAAGCAATATCCATGAAAAGCCAACTAAGAAATCAGGATCCTATGTTTCCAAAGTAGCTGCAACATCTAAATCTAATCTAAAAGGAGAAGCTGAAGCTGTTGAAATAGTGGTAAAGTCAAAGGCCAAAACCTTACAACTTACACTTATGTTCTGCTAGATTTACAATTTCAACAATTGGATTTAGTCACTGGTAGGACAATTGGTGCTTTGGTGGCCAGATTTCATATGGGTTAAAGGTATTATTGAAGCTCATCAATAATGGTGAGAAATATAAAAAATTGGAGAAAATAAGAAGAAGTAAAAGAGAAAAAAATAAAGAAAAAGAAAGGATTAGAAAAATTGGAATTATAAAATATTTATAAAGACAAAATTGTCATAAAAATAGTGTTTCTATTTCTCACCTACCTGGAAGATTACTTCTATTTGAATCCAAAAACACTCAATGAATCACAAAATTTTTATTACAAAATTAACCTTTAATGGACTTACTTAAATACCCATTAATTAATTACCTTTTTGTCCTTTACACCCCTTTCTTTTTCTCAATAGGTTTTGAAAATTCATTTCTAAAAAAGTAGTTATTTGTGAAAAATTGATTTTCAAAATTGAACAAAAGTTACCAAAAATCATTTTTGAAAACTTCTTCAATGTACTAGAAATACATTTCTGAAAAGCAATACAATTATCTAGAAATGCATTTCCAAAAGTAATTGTTTACTTTAGTTTCTTTGTTGTATTAGTTTAAGAAAGTAGATTTCAATCTCTTTATTAGTGTTTCGCATGAAAATATCGGATGTCCCTTGCTAAGATATTCAAATGGGTTTTAATTATTTCTCCGATATATAAGTTGTTTAAATCAAACAATAAGGACATTTAATCTTTCAGCCAGACATTGTTCACTTAATAAGGTGGTTGAAAGATTAAAGGACCTTACTGCCAAGTTTGCTAGTCTATTGATGACATTATTAGGGTCAATGTTCCTTGCAGTGCCAAGTTATTGTGCCAATGGCTTCCACAAACATCTTCAATGTCCCAGAAATCCATTTTCAAAAGTTTTTAAAGGCTTCCAAAAATAAATGTTCGGAAACCATTAAGAAATTTTGGAAATCCACATCCAGTAATTCTTAAAAATTTTCAAAAATACATGTTCAGAAGTCTATAAGGGATTTCATAAATAAATTTTTGAAAGTTCTTGAATGATTCTGGACATCCATTTTCGAAAACTTTTAATAATTTCCAAAAATTCATTTCTGAAATGTTCGAATTGCACCTAACAACTTAAAATCCGAAATCTTATGAAACTAAACATGAAATCAAATGAAAAAACAAAAAGAACAAAATGATTTACCTCTGATTTTAAGCTATCTAACATCAAATAGGTGATTAGGGCTTAATTTAGGTCTTAATCCTTTAAAGTTTTTAGGGTTTTCAGTTGGAAAAGATAGAAAGAAAAGATAGGGTGTTTTGATTTTTAGAAAATTTATGTTTAGGATTTGGAATGTGCTAAGTAAAAAATTGGATGTTTATAATAATGGGGTATATTGAGAAGAAGTTGGGATGCAAATAGCAAAACTCAACTTGAAATAGCTATGACATGAGAGTGGTCATGAATGGTTATTATGTTGAAAAAACAATTAAATAGTTGATACATGATGTAAATAAAGAGTAATGAAGTATATGGCAATTTAGTTACACACCTAATAATACCACGACTATTGGAAATAAGAGAAATAGTGAGAAAAACCAAAAGAAAAGAACTATGTTTTATATGTAATGTGCTTGTGCTTTTAAATTTTATAAACTACTTAAAGAATTGATTTTATTATTTTTTAATACATTAAAGAATATTTATTATTCTTTTAATTTCATTAAGGAAATTTAAAATTTTCATTTTGAATATTCTTTTAATTTTAAGGTGGGAAAATTTATAAACGAAAAAAAAAGATTACCATATGACAAAATTTGACTGTGTAGACATGCCAATTATTTACCACTTTAAAGGCTAAATTATTGTCACACCTTAAGAATATGATACAATACAGCTATATTATCTTGAAGTAAAACTCTAAAATAATACAAAGTTTTCTTTCTTAATCATTCTAAAATTCTTATAAAATAATTTGTTAAGTAAAATCCATATATTTAATCCAACTAATAATACATTTTTATATATCCAAATAAAAACTATATAAAATTACAAAATCATTTCATAAGATCTCATTGGCTAACATTGTCTCCGATGACTAAGTAATCTTTCCCATTTTGATATTCTAGCTTCTCACAAGATTAAGAAAACTTATCACTTACTCATTTATAAAGAGAAAGAAAAAGGGAAATGAGTAAACCATAGCTCAACAATTATAGCTTCACACACCTCACTAGATCAAGCAACATTTTTATGCATACCATATAAATCATTCAAAACATTAGTCAAATCATAATGTCAAATATTTCAAAAATCATCATTATGTCAAATATTTCATAGATCATAAATCAATATCAAAATATGTCAATGCATAAATCATTGCAAAATATGCTACCATTTAAATATTGTAATCAAACCAAATCATGGATCAATCTTTAAAATCATCACTAATCATTATAAATTATTAATTTATCATTATCATTATCATTCATTTATCGTTAGCTACGGTCACTACTATAACTCATGATATCATTCGTATCGATAATTTCATCCTTTTGATCATTGCCAACTATTATAACTCACTAGCCAAGGCCTTACTCTAACTACTATAACTGATTAGCAAAGCTATATGATCATGCTTATGCTAACTACTATAACCTATTAGTCAGGGCCACAAAATTAGTTCTAGTATTAATGATCTCACTTCCTAGGGATATAATTTCGTAGCTATCATAAAATTTTTATTTAAGCATAAATCTTTTTTTTCATTTCATTCAAAAGCAAGATACATCATTTACATAGCAAAACATAAAATAATCATATGCTTGATTCTAATTTCATATATCGAAATAAAAAAATAGAACATTGACTTACTTAGAAACATACATATATACATTTGTTCAAAAACAAACAAAGTGTATAAGGTTCTACTTACCTTCTTTCAATTCCACCTCTTAGTTTTTCCTCCAAAACAATTAACAGCCTATTCAAGATCATTTCAATATATCATAAATTAATCAACCCTTTTTGAGATCATTTATACTACAAAACAACTAAGTTATTCAAGAATTAACTTAACTAACTAATTTTGGTAACCTGTACTACTTTCACTAAAATGATCATAACTTAAGATATACAACTCGAAATTTAGTTCTTTTTAGCGCGTTTGAAACTAGACTCAATATTTCTAACCATATAAGGGCCACCATGTAATTCCTTGTAGATTAATCATAATAAATTTTGCAATCCACATCATATGCTACTGCTAGATAACATGTATATCTTTTAATAAAAATTACATATTTATTCATAAGAGACTCGACATTTTGTTTCACTTATTTTATTGAAAAATAAACTCAATAAGCTTTTCAAACATTTATGTCTCAATTCACAATTCCTTCTATAAAATGTAAGACAATTTTCAAAATTCATTACTAATGTTGCAGCCATGCAACTTGCACATCTATAAGTAAAAATTAGACAACTATTCATAAAAAAACTCAAAATCGACTTTCATTTGTTTTGTTGGAAAGTAGATTCAATGAGATTTCTAATGGTATATAATGTTTATAGTAATAAGGTATCTTTTAATACAGAATTCTATTTTAATTCACTACTGTAGATAATAGCATCTCATTCAAAATATAATTTCTCCTTTAATCTTTAAAAAATTTAAATCCCCACTTTCAACCTTTAAAATCCATTCAATAATCATCATTAATTCCTAATAGCATAATGTAGACAAAGCCGAATAATTTAACCAAATAGATCATGAAGAATAATGAAAGATCTCATAATTTTTCTTGATTTTTCTTTCATAACTTCAACTCCAAATGGTAGCAACCAACATGGTATTTTTCTTAAATAAAAAGAAGGCATATACTCACTTTTAGAGGATTAATCCAATTGTTGCCTCTGATTTCAAGTCTCCAACTTGATTTCCTATACTCTCTAATCTTAAGAAAATGAAGAAGGACTCCCATTTTCTTTTCTATTTCACGATAGCTAGGTTTTCTCTCATAAAATACCTCAGTTACTTTTCTTTAATAATTAATCTTTTAATTATACTATTGGGCTTTGGTAATAACTTAGCCAAATTATCATTCAGGTTGAGGTATTACATTCTCCCCTCCTTATAAAAAGTTTCATCCTCAAAACTTGATTTACCTTCACATCTTATTCCTCTATTTTTCAAATCACTTTTCTTGCCGTATGATTATTTATTTTCACTTTTACAAAAGTAATCATTTTGCCTCAAAACTTGTTTTTTCCAATCAACCACTCGAATAAGATATTTTTGATATGTTAAAGCTTATATCATCTTGAATTTCTAAATACTCATATCCAACCACAATGCTTGGATCAAGAACATATTCTCTTAACATAGATTTTTAACATATTATACACACTAGATATCTGAGGTCGCAAGATTCTTTATATTAAACTTTTTTCACTTCACTAAAAACTACAAATGTCCTTACATAATATAAACTTAACCTTCCTTACTTTATAATCCTCGTAACACTTTTAATGATGACACATTTAAGTACAAATACTTACTCACTTGAAGCCACAAATCTTATCTCCAAATTTTGGTATAATTATTTTGCTTAGTTTAAACCATTGTTTAATGAACTAAAATTTATCAGCCATTTATTCCATACATTCAATAAATAAAAGTTTTTCTTCCTTGTTTTTATGCCAATAAATTTGAGACTAAGATCTATTTTTATACAAAACCTCAAAATGAATCATTGAATATTTGTCTTATGACTATTGTTATTAAAAAAAAAAAAAAAGTTTCTCTTCAAATTATAACATAAGCACTACTTAAAAGAATGTTTACATTCAATAAAGCCTCCAAAATTGGAAGGAACATAAAATATTCTTACCTAAAATCCACTAGTCTTTATTTATTAAAGATTCATCACTTTCTCAACTAAAAATAGCCTAAGAATTTATAACTAGAACCAAATCAAGCTTCCACTATTCACTCTGATGTTTTCTTTCAATAAAATTCTAAAATAACAAATTAACTTTCATAATATTGTTTTATAACAAGAAAACATATGTCCATAAAATTTCATGTAATTTGCTTCACACTGGGTATTCATAACCACAACAACCTTAAAATTGAATAACAATATCAACAAATCCTTTGGTCACCAAAAAGATATCACATAATACTTTAATTGTTTTTTTCACCTACAACATGAAATTTTCTATCAATTAACCATTAGAATATATATGAAGTCAATGCAATATATCATATTCATAAATTTACTCTATGTAAATTCAAACATAAATCTTTGATTTCCAAAGTTGGCTCCAATTTCAAATATTGTTCTTTCTAATTTCATAGACCAATTATCATATAACAATTAATTCTCGACAATTTTCACAAATATCATAATGTCTTAATTTTTTTTGACCAAATATATTGCTATCATCTTCAAGTCAAAGTCAAAATCTATGCATTATAACTCATAAGTAAAATTTTTTTATAGAATTTAAATAATAAAAACTTCAAATGCTTAAACTCGTGCTGAAAGTATAGTTATTAACAATAACTAAATGCTCATATTATTTCAAAAGTTTTTCAAATTTCTCTAAAATCGAAGACATGCTCAACATTACCAAGTACAAAAATCATCACTAATTATTAAGACCTAATCATAAAATGAACAATCTTTTGCACTTGTAAGATTTCAAACAATCATTTTTGACCAAAACATATATATATATATATATTTGTAAATTAATTACTCCATCAAAACCAACTTCTTTACTAAATCATTTAAATAACCACAACTTTAATTTTTATTGACAAATTTAATTCCATGCTAGTACACAATTTTGTACCATAATAGGCAATGTTCTCCATAAATAAAAAATTTGAAGGAATCCAATATTATACTTCAATTAGAAACTATAACCACAAATTAATCACTTTAGCCTTAAAAAAAAGTCTATACAACCCAAATAGGAATTTAATGATCAAACTTTAAATTAACTACACAAACGTCGAACTCATGTTATCAAACCTTAAATACTTTTTCAATAAAAATGTAAAACCAAATTAAGTGAATATCTTCCTTTATGTATATAAAATTCTTTACCGCAATTATAATATTTCGAACTACATCCACTAGGACAAATTCTCAAACATTGTAACCTATAAATAATTACTTCAAAATTTCAAAATATCATTTCATTCCAACTCCAATATTCTATACTTTTAATTCTAGTTATGCGCACTCCTATTCCAATCTTAATCCATGATTAAGGATTCACTTTACACTCATCAAATAACTTCAAAACCTTATTAAGTCGAAGGGTTTTTCTTAAACCCATAGGATCTCTAATGATCAAATCGTTCTCTTGAATAATATTTTAGCTCATAATTATGTCTCATTAGAAGTTATACCTAAAATCCCTTAACTTATAAAATTACATAATAACAAAGTAATTATACTTTCTCTTAACTATAAGATCCAAAAGCCATATGTAAATATCAATCAAAATAATTACACCAAGAATTCATTGAATTATTGATTTCTCAAAATTCGTTGAGACATTAACTACTCCAACATTCATCGAATCATTTACTTATACTTACCACTATAGTTTATGGATCAAACTTTGTCCTTTGAAAATCACCATGTTATTTAAAGATCATCATCTAAGTTCTTAAAAATCTCCACATAATATATTGATCATAACTATGCTCATAAAATATTTGTTTTAACTTAAAAATCATAAGCTAAATTCTTAGAAAATCACCATTAATCCAGTTATCATAATTTAACCTTTTAGAAAATCTCTAAAGATCGTAACCTAAATTCTTAGAAAATCCCAAAAATTATAATATAAGCTCTTAAAACATCCCACATAGTTTCAAGATCATAACCTAAACTCTTAGAAAATCTCTAAGAAACATAACTTAGACTTTTAAAGAAAATCTTTTCATAATCTAACTCTTAATAATTCTCCAAAGATCGCGACTTAAACTCTTATATCACTTTATGTCACGCTCCGAGAGTAAGATGCAATATGACCATATTACCTTAAAGTAAATTTCCAAAGTAATATAAAGCTTTCTTTCTTAATCATTCTAAAATTTTTTAATAAAATAATCTACTAAGTAAAATCCATATCTTTAATCCAACTAATGATACATGTCTTTATATCCAAGTACAAACTATATTAAAATACAAAATCATTTCATAAGATCTCATTGGCCAACATTGTCTATAATGACTAAGTAATCTTTTTTATTTTGATCTTTTAGCTTCTCACATGACTAAAAAAACTTATCACTCACTCATTTCTAAAGAGAAAGAGAAAAAAGAATAAGCAAACCACTGCTCAGTAAGTATAGCTTCACATGCCTCACTAGATCAAGCATTATTTTTAGACATACTATATAGATCATTCAAAACATTCGTCAAATCATAATGTCAAAACATTTCAAAAATCATCATTATGTCAAACCTTTTGTAGATCACAAATCAATATCAAAACATGTCAATTCATAAATTATTGCAAAATATGTTGCCATTCAAATATCATAATCAAACCAAATCATGGATTAATCTTTAAAATCATCACAAATCATTATAAATCATTAGTTCATCACTATCATTAGCTATGGTCACTATTATAACCCGTGACATTAGCCGTATCGACAATTTCATTTTTATGATCATTGCTAACTATTCTAACCTGCTAGCCAAGACCTTACACTAACTGATATAACCTGTTAGCCAAGACCTTACACTAACTGATATAGCCTGTTAGCAAGGTTGTATGATCATAGCTATACTAATTATTATAACTTATTAGCCAGGCTCGTAAAACTAGTTCTGATGTTGATGATCCCACTTCCTAAGCTATAATTTTGTAGCTATCATAAAATCGTTATTTAAGCATAAATCATTTTCTCATTTTATTCATAAGCATGATCCATCATTTACATAACAAAACACAAATAATCATATGCTTGATCCTATTTTCATGTATCAAAAATAATGAAATAAAACATTTACTCACTTAGAAACATACATATATGCATAAGTTTAAAAACAAGTAAAGTATGTGAGATTCTACTTGCTTGTTTTTTATTCTACCATTAGTTTTTCATCCAAAACAATTAACAACCTATTCAAGATCATTTTAACATATCAAAATTAATTATGAGACCATTTATATTACAAAATAACTAAGTTATTCAAGAATTAACTCAACTAACAAATTTTGGCAGTCTTCACTATTTTCACTAAAATGATCATATCTCAATATATACAACTCAAAATTAAGATCTTTTGAGTCCGTTAGACACTAGACTCAATAAGCTTTCTAATCATATATGGCCCACCACATAATTCCTTATAGATTAATTGTAACAAATTTTTAAATCCACATCATATGTTGTTGCTAGATAGCATATAAACCTTCTAATAAAAATTACATATTTATTCATAAGAGACTCAGAATTTAATTTCGCTTATTTCGTTGAAAAATAAATTCAATAAGTTTTCCAAACATGTATCACTAAAATCATAATTCTTTCTATAAAATTTAAAACAATTTTCATAATTCACTGATGTTGCTACCATATAACCTACACATCCTTAAGTAAAAATTAGACAACTCTTCATAGAAAACTCAGAATCAACTTCTGTTTCATTCATTGAAATTCCAATGGTATATAATACTTAGAGTAATAATCTATTCATTAATACAGAATTCCATTTTAATTCATTATTGTAGATAATAGCATCTCATCTAAAAACATAATTTCTTTCTATCTTTAAAAACTCAAATCCTCACTTTTCAACCTTTAAATCATTCAATAATCATCATTAAATCTTAATAGCATGATGTAAACAAAGCCCAATAATTTACCCAAATAGATCATGAAGATTAATAAAAGATTTCATAATTTTTCTCTTCTAACTTCAATTCCAGATAATAGCAACCAACATAGTATTTTTCTTAAATTAAAAAAAAAGTACATATACTCATTTTTATGAGATTAATTTAATTGTAGCCTTTGATTTCGAATCTCCAACTTGATTTTTCATGCTCTCTAACTCTAAAAAAGATTATAGAACTCTCATTTTCTTTTCTATTTCAGCATAACTAAGTTTTTTCTTATAAAATATTTGAATTACTTTTTCTTTAATAATTAACTCTTATTAAATTAATGGGCTTTAGTAATAATTTACCTCAATTATTACATGAGTTGAGTATTACAATTACATTCTTAAACTGAGTTGACAAAAATAAATTATTACATGAGTTAGGTATTACAATTACATTCTTGAACTGAGTTGACAAAAATAAAGGATCCGGTCGATACCATAACAGCCAAAGGCACTGTCAATTTTTTTTTTAACAATTTTATTTTTTTTTTATTTTACTATTTTGTTATCTCTCCCTCGTTAGTATCTTTCTCTTTTCCCATCGTTTGGGTGCCTTTATTTATTTATTTATTTTGGTGTTGGTGTCTTTATTTCTTTAATACCTAACTTTACCTTCTTTAATATCTTCCAATTCCAATGGCATTCCTAAAATCACCTATAGAGTTGATGAGAATATCTATCTTTTATTTTATTTTTTCTATTTAAATAACAAAGATAATTAAAGAGATTTTCAGTCATTTACTAAACAGGAGTAATGTAATTTTTTTTACCAAATTAAGGCCCTTTTAAACTTATTAAGGCATTTAAGCCAAAAAAAAAAAAAAAACCCTTATCAGATTAAAGTGTAAAACAATCTATAAAAAAACTCTTATCATTTCCTCTGTTCTTTGTTACTCTCTGCCACTTGATATTAATTTTTATTTCAATTAGTTTTTGTTTGTTTCAAAAGTATCATAGTGTACTTCTACATTCAAACATGTTAAAATCTTCATGTTGTAGTAATGGTGAAAGGTGAAGCGGCTTAGGCATGAAAACAGATTTACTTTAATTATTTTTTTAATATTTTTATATGAGCGAGACTAGATTGTAATTCAAAATTCAATCCTGAAATTTCAAAGGATTAAAACATTCCAAAATTATATTGGTATTGTTGATCTATTCTTCGATTTGTTAATAATTGAGTATGCATTTAAGCTTATTGAATGATTTACTTTTGTGAAAATATCATAAAACCCTTTACCTATCTACAATAATAAAAAAAAATAAAAATAAAAACTAAATTTGTTAGCGGAGAGATTTTAAGGCATACCAACTCGAACAAAATTTTTTTGGTGAGATAAGGTAAATTTATATACGTCATTTATTGAATCATTCACTTATTGAATTTTACATTACTTATAAAAGATAAATTTATTGAACGATTTCCTTATATAAGTTTATATTACTTACAAAAGACCATTTATATAATATTATAATGTAAACATTAAAAATATATTATTCATATTTTAAAAATTAATACATAAAATAATAAAAATGCTAAAGATTAAATAAAAATACCATACTTCATTTTTTTTAAGATAAAAAAGTTATTAAGATGGGCTTGGGCTTTGCACTCAATAATTTAGGTGAATTTGGCTAGAATCAAAGGCCCGAATTAAGTTGAATTTGAAAAAGTATATAAGATTTTGATACCATTTTTAAATTTGATCGAATCTAACTCGACTTAGTTCATAGATACTTCTCAAAAGCATATTCATTTTATGTTCTGTTTGTTTCACTTAAATTGACTTTCAAAAAATATTTTTTTAAAATATTTACAATTTTTGAAAAAGTAAAAATATTCTTTAATTTGGATAAGTGAATAAAAAATGTTTTTTGTTGTTTAGTTTTTTTTTTAAATTCTATTTTTTTCAAATAATATTAATGTAACTATTTAAATATTAAAAATTATCTATTATTAAAATATATTGAAATTATTTATTATTAATAATATTAATATTCAAGAATAATTATATTTTAATAATAATATTTAATATTAAAATATTATATTAATATAAAAAATACTTAAAATAAAACTATTTATTATTCTTTATATTAATAACTTTAAAATATTTAAAATAGTATTAATATTCTTAAAATATTATTTTTACTAATATTAAAATAGTAATACTTTTTATAAAAATATTTATACTATTAAAATATTTATATTTTATATTGAAAGTATCTATTATTAAATCTTAACAAAAATATTTTTTATTTATATTTGTTATTAAAATAGTAATATAAGTATCTTAATAAATAAAAATTAAAAATTATATATTTTAAACTAAAAAATAATAAGAAATTATTAAAAATGTTCATATTAAGAAAATAATATTATTATATTGTTTAATATTAATTATTTAAAATAATAAAAATATTATTATATAATATTTATTATTAAAATAATAATATAATACTATTTATTATTAAAATAATAAAAATATTTATGTTTAATGATGTATAAAAAAAAAGTATTTAAAATTGAAATATCAAAAGACTTTTAATGATAATATTTTAATTTTTATTTAAAATTAAATAAAATATTTTCATTAATATAATAATATTTTAAGTCAAATTAAATCAAGTTCAAGCTTAAAATATTATGTTAAAATCTTACTTTAGTAAAATTATAAAAATATTTCAAATTAAAATATTAAAAGAATTTTAATGTTAATATTTTAATATTTTAAATAAAATTAAATATAAATATTATATATAAATATAATAATATTTTGAGTCAAGTCAAATTAAGTTTAAGTTTAAAAAAATCATGTACAAATTTTTATTTAAATAAAATTATAATCAAATATATTGATAAGTAGTTTTATTTTACATAGTTCTTTTTTGAAAGTTGTTTTCTCCTTTTCGAAAGAGTAAGACAATTGAAAAAAAAAAATTACCTTATTTTTTGTTGACTAGTCAATTATTTTTCATTGACCAATAGGCTTTTATTAAAAAAAAAAACCTAAAAATACATAAATTATTTTTTGAAAATCATTTTTTATGAAACAAATAGAGTCATAATTACTCAGTTTCGCCATATCAAAATAACCATGTCATCTACCACGGATGTGAATGTCATCTACCACGGATGTGAAGGATGCTAACTCACCATGAACCTATTAATTGTTAGAGTCACGCCACAAGTAGTGTGTCATGTAACATCTTATTGTTAACGCAAAGGTTTATCAAGAGTAAAAAATAAAAAGATTTATTTGAGTAAAATAAAAGAAATGATCTTTTCGAGAACTTTGAGACAGTTCATATACTTATTTAGTAGAAAAAAAGTAGTTGTTCATTTAACATATAGAAGACATTGCCAACCCCAGATAATTATTACAATCATCTAACAGTTGTCTCATTTAGCATTCTATCATTGTAGTATAGCTTCAAGCGTTAAGTAGGAACATGTGTAGACGAGCTCAAATGTTGGACTAAAGGAGTAAAATATACGTCAAAATAAATAAAACATTGTTTTGATGACAATGATTCTCAATCCTAATGGCCATATCTTTACTCCTTACCTTCTCAAAACCTAAACCTGGAACTAGCACGCATTAATGTCTTAACAGCTGACAATATACACCAACTCCATGTCGAAATCATAATCCATAGAAAGAGAGTCTTGATTAATGAAATTTTTCCAAGGATATTTCTTTATAGTAAAAATCACCAGGCACATCAATGTCGCTGCTGCTGTTGATATAACTATCATTAATTTGAATTCAACAACAATCTTCAATTGAGGATATAAGATGATAATTTCGGAGTAAATATGCAACACCTAAAAACCATGCCGTCAATTCAATGTTTTTAATTACTCCTATCATTCACTCTTCTCAAAATGATCATTTGGGTTGGTGGAATTGTTGAATATATCATTACCCAAACTGCTGTTGTCTTTTCTACATTTTGTAAACCAACTAATTAATTTTTTGTGCTTAAATTTTGGAAGCAGGACTTTGAATTGGACTTTTTGAGTATTGCCATGTATGTGTTAGCATCGAACCAAATGCTCGATCAGCTTCAACCAATTATTACTTAATTGAAATACTTGAATACAAAAAATTCGCAATTTTATTTGCCTTCCTTTTCATATATTAATTTTACAGCCAACCCTTGATTTACTTTGCAAAAAGAGCTATAGCTTCTGTGACATTTATTACGAGTGGAAAAGAAAAAAGAGTTTTGCTAACAAGTGTCCTACTAAAAGTTTTTTTTTTTTTTAAGTTATTATATAAAATAATTTATTTTTAAATACATTACAAGTTATAACATTAATCATCAACTATCACATTTAATAAAGACATATATATTATTATAAATAGTGTCTTAAGTAACTTTAAAAAGTGCTTTTAAGATACTTGTTATCAAAATTCGAAAAAAAAAAAAAAGAAAGTAGTAATTTATAGTAATGTTAGTGTATACTCTATCGCCAATTGGATTGGTTACAGATAATTTGTCATATTGTGCATTACTTTTATATATTAAGACTTTTTTGGCAACAAGTTTGTTTATATTTGCCCTTACTTATTGATAAAATCCATGGGATAGACATGCTTCGCAAAAGAAATTAAGAAGTAATTATGAAATTTTCATGGCATACAAATATTATTATAAAATTGTTCTTAATAAATACTTTATCAATAAATGCATATTAATAAAAACGATTGACATCCATATATATTATGGCCTTATGCAGTAAACAATTAATCTCATAAGCTAAAATATGGATTTATTTGAGCTAATATGCAATTGCTTATTATAAGAATAAGTTCACTAAAAATAATTTGAGATGAGAATTCCATTTGATAATCACTTAGTGTTTATTGCTTAATTTTCATATGTAATGGTTGTATAAATTGCCCTCTCACTTGAAGTCATTATCCATTTTCTATGACAAATGTTATGTTTTGAGACTATTCCTACATAGTTCTCACTAAGAATGCTCAATAGTATAAGTATTGGATTTAATATGAATTATATGGAGATAAAGGAGTGATCAAGATAGGATTCATCATCCTAAATGATCATGTGAATATCTCATTCTTGTTGAGAAGTATTAACTATGTGAAATCTTTGGGTAAAGTGGATTGAAATTTTGAAAAAAATTTTAAAGTTCATTTGAGGAGTTACTGACTTTAAAATTGAAGAATTACTATGGTTTAATGCACATATAGTAGGCACGAATCCATGTTCTTGTTATATGCAGATATAGTGATGAAAGGAATATATTATGCTTAGAAACTATTCACAGATAGATTAGTCAAACCTTATTAACTCTTTTTAATATTTGGGTGGTATTGATATATTGCTATTGTCAATCTTTATCGACATATAATATGATTAATTGAAGAATTAAGGATGAAAGCAAAACAGTTTAATTCATCTAATCTTATTTAAATAAGGATTACTCCATTCATATTTATTATCAACATATTAAGAACTTAATAAATCACATAAATTAAATAATAATTAAGTGATAAATTAAAATGGAAAAATCAAGTTGGACTTAGAGGTATGATCAAGATATGATTCATCATCATGAGTGATCAGATGAATATCTTAACATTCTTGAGGATGATTAACTCTTAAATCTTTCCAAGTGAAATGAAATTTTGAATGTGATTCAAAGTTCATTTAAGGAGTTAATGTTTTGGGAGTCAATAATCATAATGGTTGGAGCACATATAACTCTAGCACCATCCAGATATAATGATGAAAGGATTGAATTATATACTTAAAAACCTTGCACTGATAGGTTAAGTCAATCATTCTGCATTCTTTTTAATATTTGAGTGGTCATAACACATTACTAGATGCTAATCTTATCTATAAATATGAGTTAATTTAGAATTTTTAATGATGAAGAAAAAGACGTTGATTCATCTAATTTGATTTCCACTAGGATTACCATTGTTCATATACATTGTCAACATGTTAAAGGCCTAATGGGTTACACACATTAAGAATAAATATTGAGAAATTAAAATGGAAAAAATCAAATTAGATTCTATGGAATTAAAGTTTGAAATTTTAAAGGACTTAATTGATCAAATTTAAGAGCCTAAGAGGTCAATTTATGATGTTGCAAAAATGCTAACCTATTTGGAATAGGAGTTGAATTAAGGGCTACCAAATTCCCTGAGCCTTTAGTTTGTTAGGAAGAGTCAGGTCTAGCTCCATTGGTTTTGGTCAATTAAAAGGCCTAAAGCTTTTTTTTTCTTGTCTTTGACTTAAGAAAGCCCTACTTATATAAACAATAAAATAGAGGTTGTGTAATAAAGAAACAGAATGTGGTGGCATCGAAACAAAGAGAAAGAAGAAAAGCCAATTAAAATAGAAAGAAAAGGGAGAAAGAAAAGTTGGTTAAACGAAAGTCAATCCGTGGTTCAATTAAGTTAAAATTTTGTCAACAAGTTTATGATTCAGAGTTTTACATTCTGATCGATGAAGATCAGGTTTGAAGCTCTCTAGAAACAAATTCAAGGTGTATTTGTTGAGTCACCTATTTGGTAAGATTTCTCTAATTATCTCTCTAGTTGTTGTTTAGCTCTAGTTTTAGTTAGAGAAGAACTTTGTATATCTACTATTTGATAGTGGAGATTTTTTCTGCTGGTTTATGACTTTTTCCCTCTATACTGAAAGGTTTTTCACGTAAATCTCGATGTGCTTTATTTTTTTTACACTGTTAATTGTTGATTATTGTCTATTACTATGAGTTTATTACAATATATTGCTTCTGCATTATTATGTTTATTGTTTCAAGCCCAACAAGTGATATCAAACAAAGATTATTTTGAGACATTGATACAGAAGTAGCCCAAGATAGAAGTAAATTTTGTTTGAGATCATAGAGAGTCATACAAGTTCCATGATAAAATTGACAACATCAAAATATTCAATTTGGAAGCCTATAATAAAAATCATTTGTACTGCAAAGATTTGTATAAGTCGATATCGGGTGATTCAATTAAACCAACAGATATGAAAAATGAAAGTTGAAAGAAGTTATACAGAAATACACTAGCTACAATTAAAAAATGGATTGATATCAGCATGTTCCATTGTATAGCGTAGGAGATAGATGCCCACATGTTTGAAAAAAATTGATAGCATTGTATGAGAGAAAAATAGGTATGAATAGAGTTATGCTTGTTAAAAAACTTACAACTTTAAAATACAAGAATGGACGATCAATTACAAAGCACTTAAGTGATTTTCAAGATATATTTAATCAGATTACTACTATAAAGCTTAAGATGGATGATGAAATAAAAATATTGTTATTTTTTTGTTCATTACCAGATAGTTGGAATACTCTAATTGTGATTGTTTTTAATTTAGCTCATGATTATAATGTGACATTAGAGATGGTAAAAGATAGTATGCTTAATGAAGAAACAAGGTAAAAAGATTTAGACCCTGAGAATCAAGCTCTAGTCACAGAGAACAAGGGTAGAAACATCGATAGAGGTCAAAACTCAAAAGGTCGTAGTAAGTTTAAACATAAATCCAAGTCTAGAGATAAAGTGAAGCACTTCCATTGTGGTAAAACAGGTCATATAAAGCAATACTGTAAAATCTTGAGGCAAGAGTAAAAAGATGAGAAAGATAAAAGTTCAAATAATGGTAATGTTGTAATAGTGAATTCATATAGTGATTTAGTTACTTTGATTTGTACACATAGTGATTGTAATCATATTGGTGATCTCGACATTAAGTGGATAGTCGACATAGAAGCGCCATATCATTTTGTTCGTAAGAGGAAATTGTTTACAACTTATAAAGTAAGATACTTTTGTTGCACTCAGATGGAAAACAAAAGTATGTTGTAGATTATTAGGATTTGTGATATTGTTGTACAAATTAATATAGGCTACATGTTGACTTTGAGAGATGTCAAACACATTTCGAATATGAGAATGAATTTGCTTGCTATTAATATCCTTGATAAAAAGGGATATGAAAGTCGATAAAACAATAGGCAGTGAAAGTTTCTCAAATGATCTATAATAGTTGTAAGGGAAAAACTATGTTGCACAATGTAAAGACATGGATGCAATTGAACAGTAACTAAATAAATGTTGTTAAGGATGATGCTTCAACAAACTTGTGGCACAAGAGACTGGCACACATAAGCGAGAAAGGGTTATAGGTTTTGACAAGATAATCTCTCGTTATCTTGACCAAAGGTATGTCTCTCGATTCATGTGATCATTATTTGTTTGGCAAGCATCATAGAATTTCTTTTTGTAAGAGTTCTCAAAGATAAAAAAATAAATTAGAATTGATTTATTCCGATGTATGTGATCTCATTGAAGTTGAGTCATTAGGTGATAGTAGGTATTTTGTTATTTTTATTGATGATGCTTCACATAAAACTTAGGTGTATATGTTGAAAAATAAAAGTAAGTATTGCAGTATTTTTAAAAATTTTATGCCATGGTGAAAAGAATGACAAGGTTACTTTTGAAGTGTATTTAGATTGATAATGATAAGAAATACGCATCTAAAGACTTTGAAGAGTACCGTTCAAAGTATGGGATTAGGCATGAGAGGATAGAATCTGAAATACTGTAGCATAATGGTGTAACTAAAGGGATGAACCACATCATTGTGAAAAAAGTCAAATATATGTTGAATATGACAAAATTACCAAAGCCATTATAGGATGAAATAGATAACACAACTTGTTATTCACTTAACATATCACTATCAGTTCTTTTGGGCTTTGACATTCTAGAATGAGTGTGGATAGGGAAAGATGCTTCATACTCTCACTTAAAAATTTTTTGGTGTAAAGCATTCATGCATGTGCTAAAAGAGCAGAGGTTAAAGCTTGACAGTAAAGCCACACAGCTTGACAGTAAAGCCACACAGTATGTGTTTGCAAGATATGTTGATGAGAAATTTGACTATAGAATATGGGATCCAGTGAAGAGAAAGACAATCAGAAGCATAGATGTGATTTTTCATGAAAAAAATCATAGTTGAAAAAAATGAGAAGACTACATAAGTTACTATTGTATTGAGCGTAATGTTTCAACACCAACAGGGGTTGCATAAGAAAGAGCCACATATGGTGAAAATGAGCAAGAAACAGAACTTAGAGATATGAATGAGTCAGCCATAGTTAGTGATAAGCTAGATGCAATTAGTTTTGAACAAGAAGAGCAATCCTCTCTACTTGAAAATGTTGAATAGGGTGAGCAGTCTTCTCCACCAGATAGTGTTAAACAGGGGGAACTACTTTCGACATCAAGTCGTGTAAAATCTCAACCTAAGAGATCTACTAGAGAGCACAGACCATCTATTAGATTTCAAGTTCAGATTTTATTTTAATTACCAGTAACAAAGAGCCAAAGAACTTTCAAGATATACAAGCTACTCCAGATAGAGAGTATTGATTAAAAGCAATGAAAAAATAGATAAAGTTATTACGAAAAAATAGTACCTATGATTTTTGTTAAACTTTTAAAAAATATGAGGCCGTTAAAAAATAAATGGGTGTTCAAGTTGAAAAAAAATGGTGACAAACTAGTGAGGTATAAAGCTCATTTAATGGTGAAAGGTTTTTCTCAAAAACCAAGCATTAATTTTGATAAGATCTTTTCTCCAGTTGTGAAGATGAATTTCATTCAAGTGGTGCTGGGATTAACAACTAGTTTGAATCTTGAGCTTAAACAACTTAATGTTAAAACTGTATTCTTACATAATAACTTGCAAAACGACATTTATATGGATCAACCTGAAGGTTTTGAAATGAAAGAGAAAAAACACTTAGTTTGCAAACTGAAAAAAAGCTTGTATGGCTTGAAACAAACTTCGAGATAGTGGTACAAAAAGTTTGATTTTTTTATAGTGAGCCACAGCTATAAAAGAATGGCAGCAGATCCTCGTGTGTATATCAAAAAACTTTTTGATGGTAACTTTATTATTCTCTTATTATATGTTGATGATATGTTGATTGTGGGCCAAGATGCTGATATAGTTCGCAGGTTGAAAGAATAATTGTCTAAGTTTTTTGACATGAAGGATTTAGGTCCAACAATGCAGATTCTTGGTATAGACATTATCCGAGATAAGAGAGCTAAAAAACTATGGTTATCATAGGAAAAGTATGTTGAATAGGTGGTTAATAGATTTAACATGCAACATGCTAAATCAGTTAGTAGTCCACTTGTCAACTATTTTCATCTAAGTAAGAAATCTTGTCCAATAACTAAACAAGAGCAGCTAGCTATGTCTAGTATTCATTATTTTTTTGCAATCGATTCTTTAATGTATCTCATGTAGTTGATATAGTGAGCAAACTTTTTTCTAATCCGAAAAAAGTTCACTAAGAAACAGTGAAATGGATTTTTATATATTTGAGAGGCATCTTAAAAATGTTCTTGAGTTATAGAGTTTCACAATTCTAGAAGGATTTACTGATGCTGATATGATAGGTAATCTTGATAGTAAGAAATCTACTTCAGGGTATTTATTCACTTTTATAGGAAAAGCTGTTTCTTGGCAATCTAAGTTGCAAAAGTGAATTGCCTTGTAAAATACAAAGGCTGAGTATATTATAGCAACCGAAGAAAGTAAAGAAATATTTTAGATGAAACATTTTTTACTTAAATTGAAATTGAATTAGAAAGAGTATATAGTATTTTGTAACAGCCAGAGTACTCTAGATTTAAGTAAGAATGCCATGTACCATGCTAGAACAAAGCACATTGATATTAGATATCACTGGTTATGTTCAGTGATTGAAAAACAGTAGATGCTGTTAAAGAAAATCCATAATGATGAGAATTTAATAGATATGTTAACTAAAACATTTCCTAGGAAAAATCTTGAGCTTTGCAGTAACTTCGTCGAAACGTGTTCCTTGACCAAGGTAAGTTTCAAATAAAACTGCTATGATAATGAATCTCCTCCTGATGAGGCTAGAGAGGGAGATTGTTAGGAAAAGTGAGGTCCAGCCCCATTGGTTTTGGCCAATTAAAAGGCCTAAAGCCTTTTTTTTTTTTTGTCTTTGACCTAAAAGAGCCCTACTAATATAAAGCCTTAAACAATAAAAAGGGGGGTTGTGTAATAGAGAAATAAAATGTGGTGGCATCGAAACCAAGAGAAAGAAGAAAAGAAAAGAGGTTGGTAGAAAGAAAGTTGATCCGTGGTCCGATTGAGTTAAAATTTTATCAGTAGATTTATGATTCAGAGTTCTACATTCTGAACAGTAAAGATTGGTTTTGAAGCTCTCTAAAAATAAATTCAAGATGTATTTGGTGAGATTTCTCTAATTATCTCTCTAGTTGTTGATTAACTTTAGTTTTAACTACAGAAGAACTTTATATATCCATTATTTAAAAATGAAGATTTTTTCTGGTGGTCTATAATTTTTTCCTCTATACTAAAGAGTTTTTCACGTAAATCTTGTTATGCTTATTTTTCCTACATTGTTGATTATTGATTGTTGTCTATTACTGTAGGTCTATTGTGATATATTACTTTTACGTTGTATTTATTGCTTCAGGCTCAACATAGTTGTCCTTTTGACGTAGTGAGAATATAAAGAATAGGAAAAATAATATCACAAAATTAAGAGACAGCAACAATCCTAAGCTAGCACTAAAGGTTTTGATTTTTGGCATCCCTTTCTCTCAAAGAGGTATTCACTTTAATTATTTGTGTGGATATCATTCGAGGCTAGACAATTAGATAGCTAAAGGTTTGCTACAACCTAGCTATTGGATGAAGAAACCCTAAATAGAATACTACAAAGGTTCTAGTATAAATCATGGTTCTCTTGATTCTAGTTTGGATATGCTTAGCAATATCATTATGTAATCCGATCTATTAGGAATTAAAAATTTTAATTTCCTCTATGTTAATCTATGATCTTATATGATTAATACCCAACAATGGTAACAGAGCCTTTTTAGAATTGCTATACACATATGCACATGTTTGATTACAATTCTGTCTTGAATATAGTTGATTGCATGCCAAGATCAATGTATTACTCTGGAAAATATGATTTTTGATTATTTTTCTATAAAATCCTTTTAAAGTATCAAAATATTATATGTTAAGATGATTTTCTATTAATTTCATGATTTATGAACCTAATTAACCTACCAAGATTGAATTTAATTCATGATCAAGATGTTGTCTTGAGTTTTGGAAATCCACATTATGTATAAAATATTTTTTTGTTCTTTTTATAGGGATTTTAGAACGATCTTAAATTTTAACATCTAATTCTATATTGATATAGTAGTTTAGGATTAAATTTTGACAAAATTTAAAGGTGTTGTACTGACCTGAATTGAAGGCATACGGGATGAGATACACTACCTGAGGTGTTAACTAGAACAAGTGAGATGAGAAATTATTTCTCTCTATAGGGTTTGTAAAATGATCCGAAATTTTTACATGAGTTAATAGACTTATTACGAATTATAGAAATTAATCTTATTAATCAATATTGGAAATTTTAGAACTTGGACACCATGAATTTTAAGATTAATTTCCTGTTTAGATCATCAAGATTAATAAACTATTTTCATCTATGATTCAAATAATTGTTTTTTTATCTTCAAGAATAAGATTTTATGGTCATTATTAAGGGTTTAGAACTTTAAATTGAATAGCTAAAAGGGACGGCTGAATAAGCCAACCCTGATACCATAATGGAGACTCCAAACCAAGATTTGCTAGAAGTCTAGTAGAACTAGAACTATGAGACCCTTGTTTCCAATTAGGTAATTTGCTAAATTTAGTCTTCTAAATGATTTAGGAATTTTAAAATCAGATTATAAGAAAGTTTCCTAATTGAATTGAGAATCCTAATTACAATTAGAACTAGTAATTCTAGTTAGACAAGAATTAAACCACATCTCCTAATGGGGCTAAGATTTCTCAAGGGTGTATTGTTTAAATTGGTTATTAATTAATTGGTAATCTTAAATGGTTTAGGATTTGCATGACTAAATTAGATTAATAATCTAAATTGAATTAAAATTCATAAAAAGTTTACGTTTGTTAATTACGTCAAAGTACAAATTCCTACACATGCTAGGAGTCATATTCAGCTGTGTACTCCTAAGTGATCTTTGACTTTAATAAAAGTTATAGTAAGACCAAACAATTAATTCATCTTGAAAATGAAATGATATATGATATTATTTCATAGGGCATGCAGTACGAATGTTCGGCTATGTACTCTTAAGTGATCTTTGACTTAAATAAAAGTTATTTTAAAACCAAACAATTTATTCATCTTGAAAATGAAATGATATATGATATTATTTCATAGGGCATGCCATACTATTGACATGAATTGAACATGTTTTTGCTTTCATAATATTATATGAATGAATGATTTGATTATTATGGACTTAAGACCTCTAAGTTTATGTGAATGCATGAATGAATGCTTTATGGTATTTTATTTTGAAATAGGGACTCTGTGCCTTGCCTGATTTTTTAAATTCTAGTGTTGTACTACTCTTTTCTTATTTTACTCCCCTTGAATGTAACTCAAGATTTCTCTATTCATATAAGAGTTACAAAAGTTCAAATTAGATTTGAAAAAGAACTGTAAGCCCGAGAATGGAGTTCAAGGCACCATGAAGGCATAAAGGCATGAAGACTTGTGAAGTCTTAATGATGCAATCCCTATTACATGACCATCTAGTTTCCTTAATGGCTTAAGGAAGTTAGTTTACGTAAAAGTCCATAATCATCCAATATTAGTAAGCATGCTAGGTTTATTTAGATGTTTGGTATAAGATACATTCTATAATGATTAGTAAGCAAGACAAGATTATGTATAGTGTATGATATATGATGAATTCTTTGCATGCTAATGAGACTTAAAACCTATTAAAATCCCTTATAAAATTCCTTAATGGCTCAAGGAAGCTAGTTTTTCAAAATGATAAGTTACCTTCCAATATCATAACCTAAACTAGAATTTTTTTCATTAGATGACATGTTGGGTACACTCAAGGCCTCTTTTTACCAAAATATGTTTAGGTTATGAACAAATGGGTCTTGCTTAACTAACACATGATTTGGATGTGCCATAGTTGATCATATAGTGTTAAAGGCAAAGTTTGGATGAATTATATATGATATAATTTGACAAAGTTATCATCCAATTAATATTAGGAGTCATATAAGACGTGATTGGTAAACTATGTTATTTACCTAATTTATTTATCATAATTTATTGGGTACACTTAAGGTTATGGTAATTCAAATAGGATCCTAATTCACTAGGAAATAGACTTTCCTGAATTGATAGAGGAAATATATCAATTTGGAAAATAATGGGAGTAAACAATTAAGAGATTAAAACCTTCTTGAATTTGTGTAATGCAAATGTAACTAATAATGGTTCATTTTAATGGTTTAGGTTGTTAGATTAATAAGCAATAATCTATCACTGAGAAGCATACTAGATGCTAACAAGCTCAATATGCCAAACTTTTTGGACGAGTATCAAAATTTTAGAATTGTTTTTAAGCAAAAGAGAATTTTGTGTGTTCTTGTTGAACCCCTCCCAAATAAGCCCATATAAGATGCTAGGGAAAAGGAATAGGATGCTTATTAACCCTTATGTATGATGCATCTCAAGCAATGTGTAATGCTAGAAAGGATGATTCCTAAGCTTCAAAGGCAACATGATGAAGTGGATGTTCAAACTATGATCTTTCATCTCAAAGAATTATTTGATAAGTAATTGTTCTGCTCTTAGATGTCTAGGAGCTCATCAGTTAGAGTACATTGCATAAAGATAATCTATTACATTGAGAAACTTGAGAGTATAGACTTTACGATGGATCAGGAATTAAGAATTGACTTAATCCTTTAATCTCTACCTAATAGCGTTTCACAATTCGTAAAGAACTACAATATGAATTGATTAGAAGCTACATTACCTGAAATGTTGAACATGCTAGACTCTGCTGAAAAATCTATTAGAAAGGATAAAAGTTCTATCCTTTTGCTTTCTTATTTCAAGACCAAAAGTCATAGGTCAAAGAAAAATAAAGCTAAATAGGAAATAAAACAATCCTAAAGTAAAAAGGTTACTAATCCTACGGGCATGCAATTTTATGAACAATTGTATGTCCCACGCTATCATGCATGCATCTAAAAAGATATATGGGGACTTGCATCCTCGAGTGGTTTATTGACCATTAAAATTATGCAATGACCAAGTTCTCATCAATGTGCATAAAAGTAAAAAATAGTTCACAGTATTAATATAAAGTAAAGAAGAGTAACAAAATAATTATGATGAAAGAACGTAATCTAAGTGGCATAACAAATGACAATTCATAATATGCCTTCATGGATTATTTATGCAAAATATGTACCTAATATAAATTATATGATTATGTATGTCATGCTTGATGTGGATTTACAACCAAAAATTATCTACCATCTTTCAAGATAAACGTAATTACAGCCTAGATAAAACTACATGGCATGCCACCATATATTCGGAAGACTACATGATGCATGTTCATGAACAATGGATGTTACATACTTGTTAAGCAGATTTGCTTGATTCAAGATTCAGGGTTAGAAGAGTTGGGTGAAATAAATGATAATAAGTTTGTAGGAATGTACCAGGTGTTGAAAATATTGACTCAAATCTCATAAGAGATTTGTTTGAGATTTATCAAATATTGCTTGATGGATAAGAAAACTTGCAAAAGAAGAATTCTAAGAGAAAGAGGATTTTTAATAGTTAAGTTTGACCTGTAAGAGAAGAATTCTAAAAGGAAAGAGATTCTTAATAGCAAGTTTGACTTATAGGAGAAGAATTCTAAGAGGAGAGAGATTCTTAATGGGCAAGTTTGTATGGTTATAAATAGGTGAAATCTTTACAAGGTTTGGTATGAAAAAAAGATGCAAGAGAGTTGTAAGATTTTATGGGATAGACACCCTATAAGAGTATTGAGGCTCTATGTCTTATGGGTGTATGTGTTTGTTTGTTTACGAGTAGACTAGAAGAGACTGAGATAGTCCATATAAGTATGATGTATGGGAGCATATGGGTATGTATTTAGTTATGTTGAAAGTGTGCACAAGGGTTTGGGTTTGTGTTTGTTTGGGTTGAAAATACTTCATAGGACTAGAGGAGATTGAAAGTGTCTTATGAGTATTGATTGTTGAGTGAGGTTGATGATTTGGTGTAAGTCTGTAATTCTCTACAACTAATGGATCTTGTTTTTCATCCGTTGATGTAGGTCAGTTGGATCGAACCATGTTAAATTGTTGTCTCTTGTGTGTTTGATTTATTGTTTGATTTCGCTTCCGTTGGTGTGATTGGATTGGAGGCTTTTAGCCCAACAAATGGTATCAAAGCTCTGGTGTTCCCCAACAAGTGGTATCAGAGCTGAATGATTGAAATGTGAGAAGAGTTGAAGATTCAAGATGTGGAAAGAGCCGAAGGTTCGAGATGTGAAAAAGCTGAAAGTTCGAGATGTGGGAAGAGCTAAAGGTTTAAGATGTGGGAAGTGCATGGTTTGAGACATGGGAAGAAACAAGTCCAGAAGAGCTCGATTCAAGAGAAGAGTTTGAGTTTAAGTTTTGAAGATTGAGGATTAGTTTTTATGAAGCATGAAGACACACAAGAGAAGATGATTGTGAGACTTTTATTGCAGGTAAAGCCAAGCATGTCTAGCATGAAGATAGATGATTGATGGAATTTGAGTCAAAGTGGAGATTATTAAGAATATTGACTCAAATCTCATAAGAGATTTGTTTGAGATTTGTTAGAGATTTGTTTAAGATTTGTCAGATATTGCTTGATGGACAAAAAGACTTACAAAAGAAGAATTCTAAGAGAAAGATGACTCTTAATAGTTAAGTTTAACTTGCAAGAGAAGAATTCTAAAAGAAAAGGGATTCTTAATAGGTAAATTTGTCTTACAGGAGAAGAATTCTAAGAGGAGAAGGATTTTTAATGGACAAGTTTGTATGGTTATAAATATGTGAAGTCTCTATAAGGTTTGATATGAGAAAAAGATGTAAGAGAGTTGTAGGGTTTTGTGGGATAGACACCCCATAGGAGTATTGGGGCTCTACGTCTTATGGGTGCGTATGTTTGTTTGTTTGTTTGTGAGTGGACTAAATAAGACTGAGAGAGTCCACATAAGTATGATGTATGGGAGCATATGGGTATGTGTTTGGTTATATTGAAAGTGTGCACAAGGGTTTGAGTTTGTGTTTGTTTGGGTTGATAGTACTTCATAGGACTAGAGGAGATTGAGAATGTCTTATAAGTATTGATTATTGAGTGAAGTTGATGATTTGATATAAGTTTGTAATTCTCTATAACTAATGGATCTTATTTTTCATCTGTGGATGTAGGTCAATTGGATCGAAACACATTAAATTATTGTCTCTTGTGTGTTTGATTTATTGTTTGATTTCGCTTCCGTTGGTATGATTGGATTGGAGGTTTTTAGCTCAACAAATGGTATCAGAACTGTGGTGTTCCCTATCACCAAGAATGCAGTAAATGAACGAACAAGCCAGTAGCAAATGAACGGACAAAAGAGGCGACAACAGAGGCAGTTGCGCGAACAAGCAATAGTAGTGCAGCAAGTATACAATCAAGCAATAGAAATAGCAAGCAACAACAAGCCTGTTGACAATGATGGGTGTCTGTGGGTAGTGACAGGTTGAAATAAAGTAGAAACGAGGTTGGGTCCAATATGAGTGAATTTAAGTGTTCGGACAAGTCTGATAGGTTAGGTAAGATGATTTGAATTTCTGAATAAGGGTATGATGTGTTTGGGTAAGACGACAAGCTAATCTAGACAGTTGTGAAGTGTTTTGAAGTGATATGGCAAGAATTTGGTTATTGGTTTGGGTGAATTGATGAAGCGGATAAATGAATAGGTTGGTCAATGGGTCGATGTCGATTGGTAATGAGGTGTGTTGATCGGCTATAAATGGCAGATTATGGTTTTTTTCAGTTTTGAAAATGGGTGGAATTTTGGTCTTTATGATGTTTTTGCCGAAGGTCTAAGCTAGTGACAAACTTGTGTAATCGTCAGTTTAAGGATAAACAAAAGATGGAGTAAAGTAGACTAGATCAGTAGAGGTGGCTGCCTCGGTTCGGGAATTGATTTAGGTAGAACAGAAAAGGGAAAGAGTTAAAATAAGACAAACAGAATGTATTTCCAATAGAAAGAAAGGTGTGTCTATCGACGGCGGTAATGGATATGTCTTTGGTGGAGGCTCGGGTGATAATCGGGGAAAGATTTCTGATGTTCTAGTCAACTAATCAATTTATCTGGATGAAGATATAGTGATTCAGCTAATACAGTGAGGGATAGAGGGCCAATTTAAGTCAAACAGACTCAATAAAGAGGTGGGTTTCGATCGAAGACAATTACGAGGATGGTTTGGGGGTTTTGGTTTATGAGTTGAATGAAGTCCTAGGATTTGATAGTAGCTTGGACACAAATTTGGGGAGGCTTCTGGTGTTTAGGTCAATTGATAAGAGGTTTTAATGGCTGAAATGAGAAATAAATGAAGTTTTTTAGGCCAACTTTTTTGGTTATTTCTCAAGGCAAAATTCGGACTTCAACTCCTGAAGATAATTTACCCGAGATTTATCTGGAGAGATAAATTGGAGAATTATCACATTGCCCTCAATCTGCATGGCCTGCCAATCGATAGTGTACTGTTCTTCTGCCTCAGAATAGTTTAAAACCCATCTCGGTTAATTCCCACTCCAAAGTGAAACTCTTTATGGCCGACTGATAGACATGTTTTTGGACCCTTCCAAGGCTTAAAATTATAGCCCCATCCCTAGAAATTTCAACGTGGGTCCACTTGTGCAAGCTAGCCGATCGGCAGTTGCTGTTGCGAATAAAGAAACTCGTTAATCCTTTTCTAATTTTCTTTCATTTGGAAAGTTAATTAGCTTGTTAATTAACTGGAATGCAAAATTTGATGCTTACAATGTGTGATAGCATGGTACATACAATTGCATGCTTTTAAGTGAGTAATGAGATATGCTTTTTAATTCGAAAGCTTAAAGATATTGTATGTGAAATGGAATAGTAAAAGTTGGGTTATCTCAAGAGAGATTGAAGGTTTGATTTTTTTTATATTTTATTCCCTAAAATTCGCACCTAGTTTTTTGGTAAAAACAAGACTAGCAATTTTGGTGCCTATAGTCAGTTCTCAATTTTTTATTTAAACCGAATGATGACTCTTAAAATGACACTTACACCTATACGAGAGTGATAAGGTTAAACATGCTTCACTCATAACATATTTATAAATTTTTAAACCAAAGAACTTAATTCGAAGATAATAAATGGATATAATAAGAATCAAAGTTCTAACCCCTTATCTAAGATAATCCCAACATCTATTTAAGCAATTCCCGACTAACTTATGGATTAAAAAGCATATCTTTCTTTTTTGTACCTAATAACAAATAATGTGATATAAATAATTTATATATCTCGTGTAATCACGCATGAATCTAGAAAGATGCATGTGAGCTGGTAGCCTTGAGTGGTTTATCAACCAATAAAAGATGTAGGTACGATGTTATCAATCAATTGCATTAAATAAATCAGTTTATACTATTATTATAAAGACAAGAAAGACTAACCAAATAAACATGTAATATGACCTAGTCTAAATGGCATATTTAGATGACAGTTCAATAAGATGCCTCAAGGGCATATTTAATGCAACCCATTATTCTTACTTAATTTAAATGATAAGATAATACAAGATATAATGAACATGAATTTACATGAAAAATATCCATCGTCTTAACCAGTAAAATAAACCCTAATTTTAGCTATATGACATATCATCGTACATTCTTAAGTCTACAAGATATGTGATTATGGATGATATGTCAACATGCACATAAATTGATAAAGAAGACCTAAAATTGTTAAGGGTTGTAGGAATTATACCTAAATCCACTTGGTATAAGATCCAATACTTTTGATTAGAACTATCTGGATCGTTATGTAAAGTTTTAGCTGAATCAAGACTTTTTAAAGAAACTTAATTTGATTGGAACTCTTTGGTCAGAGTTTTGATGGTTGTCGTACTCTTTAGAAGAATTTTGATTTTACTAAAACTCTTAAGGAAGAGTTTTGGTTAGATTTTTTTGAACAGAGTTTTGATTAGGTATTTATGTTATGAAAGATGCTTTGGAAAAGTGAAGACAAAGCCTCATGTTTAAGGTATGTGAGTGAAATGGAAGCGAATGTTTAAGATAGGGTTGGAGAGTGGGTGTCAATGAGATTTTATGGAGAACTTAAGAAGGGTTTAGAATTGAGTTTGTCAACGGGAGAGTGAAGAAATGTTTGAGGTTTGTTGAATAAAGAATTGAAGGGAACTGTTTATGATTAGAGGTGGGGGCCAATTTAGGAATGAATGAAGGACTATTTCTTTATCGGATAATTAAATCAAGCTAATTAAATAATAATTATCAGATAAATAAATCAAAATAGTTAACTAAAATTTAAACTAAGAGATAATTAATTAAAATTATCACATTAAACCTTGTTTACATATGCCAACTGTCAACTGACATGACGATTGATCACCTGAGTCCTATTTTTTTTTGTTGATAAAAGGCTAAAATTTCATCCAAATTTATTTTCAATTCAAACTAAACTCTTCTCTATCGATCGATGGATTCATGTGTTGCTCAGCAACCTTTTCGTTCTAAGCCCAAAATTATATCTTATAACTAATATATAACGAGGGTAAAGATCATATGGGTCTTAATCAAAGGGTCATTAGTTTATTAAATTAATTCAATGTTACTTACTATGCCTACAGGTCTATGCATTATAGTCTAGTGTATATGTTTACACCATATATCTATAATGTAATTATTAAAACGAAATTATCAACTAAAAAGCATAAAATAAAAAATCAAATAGAAGATATTTACAAGTCTTAAGCCGTACTTAGACAACTTCCCCTTTATCGGTTTATTGTGATTGTCTTTAATTTTATGTTCAATTAATCGATAACTAATTTTTTTTTTAACTATTTTTAGAAGTAATGGTTTTGTTATAGGAAGTTTATAATAAAATATTTTTTAAAAAATGATATAAATAATTTTATTGAAATAATATTAATTTTTTCCGTTTTAAAATAATTAATTTATTATCAATCTATTTAATTATTTTATCAAAAAAAAACTTTATTTATAACATATAGTAATTAACATAAGAAAATTAATTCAATTATAAATATATAATAATATAAAAATTGTAATTGTAAAGAAAAAATTTAAAGATAATTAAAGTTAAAAAAACTAAAATAAATTAATAATTTGTATTATTTTTATGAAATTAATATTTTAATTTAAGTTCATATTACTTCTAATTAATTTCTTAAATTAATTTATTTTCGAATTGTTTTTTAATTGAATTAAAACATATTGGAGTTGTTAGCTTTTATGTCAAATTGATTTAGATCTGACTAGACTGGATTGGGGACAGTTGTTTTGGGACGCCTAAGTCAAAAATGGCAGGTCTAGTCATCAATCGCTAAAAACGCTGCGTTTAGTGCTATCCAAATCAATGGACGCAAGGTATCCTTTTGCAACTTCTAGGGTTTAAGGATGAGGCAGGAGGAGTTGGCTGTTGATCTATAAAATGCACTCCCATTCCCTCTTCTACTGTCCCTTCATCTGCCCCTTCTTTCCTTCTGAAGTTGTCTTTCTTCTCTCTCTTTTTTTTTTTTTTTTTAAGAAAAAGATAGTTTCCATTAAGAAAAAATAAACTGAGGTGGTAAATTTTTGTTTTGGTTGGATGAGAATAATGGATCAAATGATGAGTCTGAAAGACCAACAACATGATGGATTCATCCTATGATTCCTCGTATTTAAGTCTCTGATGATCTCAATCTCTTTTTTCTTTTCTTTACTTTTCTTTTTATTTCAGATATGATGCGTTTTTTATTTCATCATTATATCAGTTTTTTTTTTCTTTAAAAAATTAGAATAAAAAGGAGACGTTACCTGGGTTTCTCATATTTGATATTGAAAAATTGAACTTCATTCTGCCTTGTAAGTGATTATATTTCATTATATACTGTTTAGGATTTGGGAAATGATTTTGAAATCTCATCCTATTCTAATGTGAAATTCGATTAATAACCTCTGCTTAATAGAGACTGCCGAAGTTTCATTTTTATTTTTTCTTTTTTGATAAAAAAAGAATGCCAAAGTTGAAGCATAGGATATCCATTAGATCAAAAAAATTTTATTCGTACTTCTTTTCATTTTTTTTTTACCCAGCAAAGTTGAGTTTTGTATCATCAGTGAAGATTTGTATTACCAAATAAAAAAAATATCAATTCAGTTAAAGAATTGGCATAAAATTCTAATTAAATGATAGTAAACATATAAAATAAAAAGTTATAAATGGCATTTAATATATGAATTTAAATATTGTTTAACTAATTCTGCTTCTTAAATTATTCAGTTATTCAATCGAAAAAATTACTCAATACTTCGTTTTCACCTCTTTTCCAGATTTTTTTTTTCTTTTTTTTCAAATTTTTTTTTTTTTATTTCATCTTTTGGGTGTGCAATGGTCTAGAGTCCATTAAGCCTAAAGAAATTATTAATAAATACAAGATATTTAAGCCAATTTTACTTTTTCTTAAGGCACATTATCAGGACAAAATTGTTTTGATATTTTTGGTGCATAAAAAATCTGTTGGGCTTGGAATTTTTTTTTTTATTTTATTTTTTTATAATTTGATAATCTCAAGCCATCTATTTGAAAGTTAGAATCCGAAATTCAAGCTTTTTATTTTCCTTTGCAAAATCTATGTTTTGAGAATTCTTTTTCGTGCATAAAGAAACTCAAAACATGGATTTTGAGAATTAAAATATGAAGTTCAAGTTTTGATCATTGGAATTGCTTTGTGCATATGAAGATGGTGTCTGTGTTTATATGAAAGAAGATTTCTATATTTATAATTCTGAGTAAGGCTTTTCGCAAGATATCTTTCTAACAAGGAAAAACAAAAAAAGGCTCTTCTGTGAGAATCAAGAAAATGCAGGCAAATCTATTCACCTTCGATTCGATTGGCATAGTATTAGAGTTAACGTTTGACAGATAAATGTGCTGTTCTTCTTTTCAAGTACAAGAGTAAAAAAATATTTAATGATAGATTAAAACAAACTAGTAAGTAGCATAGAAATCTTTAATAAAACGGAAAATTTTAATTGAATTTCCATGAATTACTTCCTGTCTGCACCCTTTGAGCAATAAAGAATATCATTAGCAGCAAATCCAATTACTACAGTGGCAAGCTGTTAGTACCTTCCAGTTCCATAGAGATGAATTTCGTGCCTTTGTTTCAAAAAAGATCAAGGATTTAAAATCTCTCTCAATTTAAATTCAAATCCGAATTTACAAAATGCACTTTTGCTGTTGATAGCAATTTTCAGTTAGCTGAAGAATTAAATTGGCCAGGTTATCATATCTCAAAATGCACAACTTGTTTAAACCATATGATATTTTGCAGTGTCATAGATTAACAAATAAGATGAGTGTCTTACCTTCTCTTATAAACCAGGGATTATAATCTGCATCACACTATATTGCTTAATTACATTGATAACAAATCAAAATTCTCATTTCAATAATCAAAGCAACATCTCTCTCTAGTCATAACTAAGAAAATTAAGGGCAGCAGGAGGGATTTTGCAAGGAAAATTTGTTTCTCAGACTTGCTGTTCCTACATAGACATCTCATGCACCAGTTTTATGGAGTGATACATCTGGATTACCCTCCCTCTTTGTGTACACAAGAAAGTCCACCAGCAGATTCATACAAGATAATCTTGTAATCAGATTAAAATTCTGTGTCAAAACACGCTAACATGATCTTTGAAACCATGGACCTTGCAAAAGGGATGTAGCTCAAGCTATACCTATGGATCATGTAAGAAAAACATTAAGAGATGTTGCTCCCTCAACTTATGCAGAATTTGTGCAACCTGCATTTCTTAGTTCTCATATTTTCATTTTTCTATATTACCACAAATCCATCATAAAATTCTAATTTCAACAAATTTCTTTTTATCAACAAGTAATCTAACAGATAAATTATATTTACATGTAACCATTTAAATAAAATATTCATAAAACTTTTAACTTCTTGATAGGAATCTTTCATTTACATGATAAGATTCCCTCTCCACTTCGTCAACCCTATTCCATTCATCATAGTTAACATCCAGATATAAGGAAAAATTGAGGGAGTCCGGCTCTGTTGTTCTCTTTAATGGGTTGTATGTGGAGAAACTACTATTTGCACTTGTGAGCAGAAATAGAGATGATAAAACAACTCGTACTTAGATTGGGATGTGTTTCTTTGTTTGAAAATTGGGGTCAGGTTCAAGGTATGTATAAAAATAATATATTTTATTGTTTTTTTAATTTTATATTTATATATTATATCTTAATAAGTTTATTGTTTAATATGTTAATTTAAGATATTAACTTAATAATAAAATACATTAATATATTACAAGGATATAATTCATACAAAAAAAAAATCATGAATATTTTACTAAACTAAAATCATTAAAATGAATATTGGGTTGGATCAAGTCAGATATGGGTTATAAACATTTTCTTAAGGTCAGGGTCAGGTATCAAAGTGATAATCTGGGGTCAGTTGGGGTGGGCTTGGCTGGAGAAGCTAAAGAGTTGGGCAGACAAAAACCACACCACCTTGTTACCATCCCTAAGAAGAAGTGTGTAGAGCTGGAGATCACTAAGGCTCTCCATTTCTTAAGACTAGAAAGCTAATACATCAGAAATCAAGGAATTTCTCAATGTCAAAACTGTATCAACAGAAAATTTTAGACAATAAACAATAAATCAATTGAAAGCTTGAGGTGTTTAACCATAGGAAAGTCTGTTATGTTAATGCAAGTATTTATACATGTATGAAAGAAGAGAACTCCAAAAATACATCTAGAGATTTAGAGAATGCAGCAAAGTACAAAATACCATAGAAAGAACAATAAGATGAGAGAGATCAAAGAAATAAGGCATCATTGCCTCAAAAACCAATATAACTAATCAATTCCGTGGACAAAATCCTAAATACATCTAAGAAGTAAGAACTAGGTATATCTAAGGTAACATTTAGGTATTTTTACATGAAATTTGTAAAGTTCTTGATTAAAAACTATAAAATGAAATCACAAACTGAATACCAGAACCTCTGATTTATAGTTCATTTTCAGTGAATCATGTGTATAAGAAATTAAGTAATTTTCTATTTATCTAAAATCAAACTTTCCATTAAAATTTGCATGTAGATATATTTTCCTAAATATTTTATATATTATGGATCTCTTCAATAAAATTAATCAATTTACAGTTTATATTTTCTTTTCATGGTCTTTACTCTTAAATATATTTTAGTTATAAACTTCACCTAAGAGACTATTTCAAAGTTTAAACAAAATCTTATTGATTGCAAAACGACAGTCCACTAGGACGCAAAATAGGAAACTATATATACCCTCATCTAGAATGAGTCCCTATAGTATTGGATGTCCCAAAATTAGTGGGGTGAAATACACAACCCCCTTCACAAAATAGTAAATGACACAAATCCTCGTCTAGTTTGAAAATGCCACTTTACCCTATTCCCTTGAGTTTTGACCATTAGGGGAGTTAGTCAAATCATTAGCTTTGTCAGCCCCAATGCCACATTAGCTCAACTTTTTTTCATTTTAGATATCATATTAAACCCTTAATTATGCCTCAATTTCCTATTTATCTTAGTCATAAAAAAGAGGTAAAATTGTAAAATTGTACCTTTTATATTCCTACGATAACCAAAAACCCCTCTTTTGCTCTCATGAAAATTCATCATTTCTCAAATAAGTTTTATGTTAGTCATGAAAATTCATTATTTCTCGGATAAGGTAAAACCTTTTAAATTCATTATTTCCTAAATAAAATTACCTAATTACCCTTTCACAAGTTTTCAAATATTTATATTCGTTAAGTTTTATGATTTTTCGGAAATCCATTTCCATAAAAGAAGAAAGTGAAATTTAAAGAAAAATTACAAAAAAAGAAATGTTATTAAAAATTCTTATAAATTAGTGTAATAAAAAAAGTTATTATTAGAAAAATCATATTTTAAAATTAATAAAAAAATTAACTTTACTATTTTGATTTTAGAAAAATAATAAAAACTTATGCAACTCTAATTAAATTAAAGATAAAATAGTAAATGTAATTTTTTTAAAAATTTATCATTTTTAATAAATATTTTTTTGTATTGATTATTAAAATTTTATAATAGCTCTAACTAAACTAAACACTTTGGAGAAGTCTCTCAATTTACTTATCACAATAGATTTTTTCAATTAGGATACTAGATTTTGAAAAAATTATGTAGTATTCAGTAGTATTACTTGTATAGCTTTAAAGAGTTTTAGCTCTTATATGTTGATCAAACTCGATAATTTTTCATCACCTTTCATAATATCAAGAAATGAAATATTTAATTAGAGTCTCATAAGATTTTATTTTTTCTCTAAAATCAAAATATTAAGATTAACTTTTTTTTAAATTTATAAGTTTTTCTAATAATAATTTTTTTATTATACTAATTTATAAAAAATTTTAATAAAATTCTCTTTTTGTAAATTTTTTTAAAATTTCGCACTCCTCTTTTTTGAAAAGTTTTATAACTTTTCGAAAATCTATTTCAGGTAAATCATATAACTTTTCGGAAATGAATTTCCTACAAGTTATAAAACTTATCGGATATAAATATCGAGAAACTTATAAGAAGGATATTTAAATAATTTCACTTACAAAAAATTTTGAAAAAAAAAAAAGTGGGTTGCGAAGAGCAAAAATTGTGGTGCATTTAGAAACTCCATTCATGGAATCCCAAATCAAGATGAGAGGTAATTGGAGGCAAAAGAAATGGCTTTGAAAAATTTGCTCCTTCAATTCGAACCACCAAAAAAAGACTAGGTTTACATTTTTTTTTCATAAATTTGAAGAGATATTGTATTATCATCGGAGAGATTTTTTTTTTCCCGTCGTGGGAGATTGTGAGCATAGAGAGGGTAAATAAATGGCACATTAAGGAATAAATAAAGATTTAATATGTAAAAAAAAGCTTGGGCAATGTAGCAGAATTAAACTGTTGTGGCATTGGAGATGACAGGAATAACAATTTGACTCACTCTCTTAATGTTCAAGGGGGTAAAGTGGCATTTTCAAACTAGATGGAGGTCAGTGTCCTTTCTTTTTTTTATTCAGGGAGGTTTGTGTATTTCACCCGAAATTAGTGTTCTCATTAAGCAATCATAGTTTCTTACTATCCCTCAGCTGTTCACCTTTACACGTTAGTCAATACAAAGCAATTGTCACAAGCACATCATCTGAGAAAGAGTGCAAGAAAAAGTGCGATGTTATGTGTAATATGTCATGCCTCACATTTTGAGTAGGATCTCATTCACAAATTTTTAGTGGGAACCATGATTATGGGACGAGTAATAAATAAAATATATGACCAACTTGAATTCTGAGAAAATGGACCTAACACATAGATGGAATTTCAGTATTTTGACGTACCAAATCAGTGCACCAAATTCCAAAATGATGGCCAAAAATGTAAGTAGCTTGTTATGAACCTGTCCAATAAGGGAGAGCTAAGGTTATCACTTAACCTGTCACACTCTACAATTACTAAAACCTATAGAGAATGTAAAAGAAAAGGGATGCAGAATGTTAATAATGGACAATAGCAGGCTAATAGTGACTTACATAGAAAGCACTAAACAGAGCAATAATCATACTTGCAAGATATATGGCTGTTGCATATATACGAACAGGATCAAGCATCATTGACACCTGCCTTTTTGGGCCAATGAGGAATGTTGTGCTGCCATACAAAAGACTCCAACTTAGCATCTGAAATAAATACAATAGCCACAATGAAAAATTATAAAAGGAAAGAAATGGAGCTACTTTTGAAAAGGGACTATGTAACACAAAGAAATTGCATAAATGTTAAAACAACAAAGAAACCAGCAGTCTTTAAAGAGTTCACAATCCACGTTAAAAGTTAGAGCAGCAAAAGTTGTCTCTCCCTTATATAACTAGTGGAGATGGGTGTTCGTGCTTCATAGGAAGGAGTGAAAAGAAAGGTTCATAAAGAAGAGTAGGGATCTTTACATAAAGATGCAAAACCAATGAATGAAAAGAAAAAGTTAAGGGAAAATGAGGAAAAAATAGACTACATTCAATTCTTAAGGAGCAAAGGTGACTAAATTTAAGAGTAGTAATAGTCTCACCCAGCATGGAAACAGCAAAACTTCACTACATACATGTACCTAATGATCAAGAAGTACATGAGTCCCTTGCAACTTTACTAAAATTTGCATCCTTTATGTTGGTGGTAACACTTTACTAGGAAGGAGAGAAAACGGAACAAAGGAAAGTGGATGGAAGGAAAAGAGGGAAATATTCATTTCCCTTATTAATTTGGAAGAAAAATGGTAACATACAATGTATTCTTTCACACCAAAGTTCTACTCCCTCTATGGAAGGAAAATGAAAAGAGAACACTTAACCCAGATTCTTTCCCTTCCTCCCAATTGCACTATGATCTACCAAACAACCATTGAATCGCACAGTTTTCATGTTCCCTTTATTCTGTTTTTTCCTTCCCTCCTTCCAAACAGTGTTTCAATGAGAAGTAGAGAAAATCTGATGCACACTTTAATAATTTATATAAACCACCAAAATCAATACAATGCATGAACAAAGCTAACAAAAAACTGAACCGTGAGACACGACCATGTGCACATGCAGACATACATAAATGCATAATCATTTTAACCAACAAATTAGAAGCCAAATAGATACACACACACACACACACACATATATATATATAAATTTAGATGCAAACCTGCCAAGCGAAAGCAAATTGCCAAATGTAAATGTGATTCCAAACTTGATTGGATGGAAGAAAACAAGGATCGACTGTGAGATAAGCAAGAGAAAGCAAAACTAGATTAGTTTATTCAACAACAACAAATTCAATGATGCAAACTGAAGCAATATAAGTACATAAAATTTTTAAAGCACTGTCCCATAGCCAGAAAAGCATGCAGGACTGAACTTCCATTTTTTTTTTTGGCAACACAAATAAACAATACCAATAACTAAAATGATATGTTGAAAAGTAGAAAGTGCAAAAATGTTAAGTGACTTATTTATAATTTAAAAGTAAATAATGTTTTAGGGAATCTGCAATACTAATGCAAGCTAAGATACTAAGATTTCAAACTTCTGATGAAACTCTATACGTCAAAAGTCAATGCAACAATAAAACAAATCGACATAGAAGAGAAACAATAGCAAACACTTAAATTGTCAAGACTCAAGAAGATGCAAGGTAAGAAATTGTAAATTTGCCACCATAATTTTGAAGCAGTTGCAAACATTGAAAATATTTCTAATTTCACATGCTTCTCAATTTCTCAAGTAAAAGCAAGTTTCCTTGGAAAAGAAGTCATAATTCACAGAGAAAGTTTCAAAATGTGAATCTATTGCAAGGAATGCAAACAACCAAAATCACCTCATGGAACCTGAACTTCGAAGCTTGTGATCAATATAACTAGCTATCAATCAAACCTCCAGAAGAGTAGAAACTTTTAATAGGTTCATTAAGGAAATTTTTAGGCCTTGTATCACTTATCTCATCCGATATACTAGTAGTTTGTGCTTCAAGAAAATTAATGGCTAGGAAATGGTAATTTTCCAGGACATATGGTAATGCATTAGGTTAAAAAAAGCTAACTCCATAGTTATTATATGATAATACTTACCAGGAGTGTACACGTTAACCCAGCAACCAAGCAGATTGCAAACCCATAAAACCTCTGAAGCAAGAGAGAAAGAAAGTCATTCGTTAAAATAAAAGAACGCACAACAATTACACAGAGTATCAGGGGTTGACAAAAGATGAATCCGCATTGAGTGTTTTCAAGCCAATTTGAAAGTGGCCCGGATCTTAAGCTCCGAGAAGAGAAAGCAAGTAAGTATGAGAAAGCAAAACCTGTTTGGTGGTCAAGGTGCAGTGGCGATTGAAGTCGTCCATGAAAGAGAAGGAGTTTCCGTCTTCAATAGCAGGCTGTTGTTGCTCATCTTCCATCTCCATTCCCACCAGCATTTTCATCTTCTCAAACGCATGGTTAATCTTCTCCATCTTTTCCAACTCTTTCTCTCTCGGAATTCCTCGAGGTTGGATTGGATCTGATGGTCTACCCACAAACAACCGTTTACTCACTAATCTGTTGCTTTAATTTTAACAAAATTTTGAAAGCTACAATATTCCCCACTTCCTTTTCTTTCTTGGGCTGCTTCTATCCTTTGGGGCTAAATCTCATCTTGGGCTTTCTCTCTCGTTTTTGCTTGAACGGCACAATGGCATGCCATATTTTTTAATTAATGATGAAAAATTCTCATTATGTTACATGATTTAATGATTTAATATTGAATTCAGCCTCTGGTAGGGCTAACAAATTTAATCGAAACCACTCGAAACCAAACCTTACGCAATTTAATTTAGTCCGTAAAAAATCAACAAGTCGAACTTACACGAATTCAAAATAACTAAAATTCGTAATGATTGAACTTGTTAGTTTTGAATTATTTATTATTTTAAAATGATAACATTTTAAGTTTTTTCTTCAAATTAAATTTGCTTAAAATGTTTTTATATTTATCAAATCAAAAATTAATTATAAAGATTATTTGTTTGAATTTAAATGCAAGTTCAATTGATATTCAAATCAATTTTATTTTTCTTGTACTTAATATAATTTCAACCTTTTTATTTTGAAAAACAAAATTTTCAATGAGCTTCATTTGATTGGAGCTTTTATTTTTGAAAAAAAAAATTGACGTTGAGCTATAATGTTTTCTGTAACAAATCAAATAAATATTCTCAACATTAGGTTCTATTTTGACAAGGTTTACTTAATGTAAGCTTTTCAAATTATATCATTTTTCTTATTAAATAAAATCTAGACTTTTTAATTGATTTTGAAATTTTTGATGTATACAAATTTTTTAAAAGAGTTAATAATATTCATGATTCTTAAACTTTAAATAAACTTATATTTGGGTTCTTAATTTTTAAAAAATTTTAATTGAATCTCAGTTGCTCAAAATAATCATTTTTTTAATCCTTTCATCTACACAATTGTTTAAATTGACAATAAATGGCAATTAAGGCTACATAGATGGAATCTGTATGACATCAACTAGCATCTCGTGATAAACGAAAGAATTAAAATAGAATTTTACTTAAATTTAGGGAATTAGCAAGCTACTATTTTAAAATTTTTATATTTTATATATATTTGTGATATATTAAATTTAAAATAATATTTTTATATTTTTTATCATAATATAATTTATTAGTTAAATATGTTTGTTTTTAATAAAAAGTAGATTTTAAAATTTATAATTAAGGTAAATAGTTCAAAATCCTTTTTTAAAAATTCCATATCATTTTAAATTATATTTTTTTATTAAAAATATTATTTTACTCATAAATCATATAAAAAAATATTACTTTCTCTAGAAAAAACTACTTTCTATTAAAAATATTAAATACATTTTTCTTTTCCCTTTTTCAAATATATTTTGTAAAATATATTTTATAAAAAAGAAAAGAAAATAAAAATAAATAAATAAAATTAATGAAAGAAAAAAATAGTTTTTATCTTCTAAATATATTTTAAAAAATATTATAATTTAAAAATAATTTTTTATTATAATATGATTTAAGTGTAAAATAATAATTTAATCAAAAATATATATTTTTTTAAAATAAAGTTAAACTTTCTAAAATCTTTTTTAAAAAAGTCTATACCATTTTCCAAAATTTAAGTAAAAAATTATGTATCGGTTTAAAAATTAAATAAAAATTTATATCGTTTTATAGTATTAACTAAAATTTCCATATCATTTCAAAAAAAAATATTTATTAATCTATTTTCTATCAAAAAAATTTTTTTTAATCTATTTTCTATTAAAAACTTTATGTTTGTATAAAATAAAAATATTATTTTCAATAACAAGAATTTTTCTCCGTATCGGATTGACATGGTAATGGCCTTTATGATTCTCTATTTTTTATTTTTTATAAATATAAAATTTTAATAGTATAATAATTTTTTTCAATAGAAAAAAAATTGATGAATAGATTAATAAATCGATTTGTTTAAATGATATGAAAATTTTTACTCAATATTTTAAAAAGATATGGAGTTTTTTATTTAATTTTTTAAAATGATATAGAAATTTTTACTTAAATTTTTTAAAATGATATAAAAAATTTTTCAAAAGGATTTTGTAAATTTTAACCTAATTTAAATTTTGAAAATCTATTTTTATTTAAAAAATTAACTAATAAATTATATTATAATAAAATATAAACATATTATTTTAATTTAATATTTTATAAAATATATATGATATTTAAAAATTTTGATATCGTAGAAATATATGTTTACTTTAGTGAATGTGCATGAAAAAATTATGATTTTTTTTCAAATTTAAAGTTAGTTTTTCATTTTAGAATTTGAGAAAAATTTATGATGATGATTGACTAGATTAGTTAATTGACTATGGTTAGAAAACATGTTCGATTTACCCATAAGAAGAGTTATTAGGTTAATAAATTCAATTATATCTATTTTTGTTTAGGATAATTCAAAATCCTTACTAAAATTTTTTATGGCATTTTGAATTAATTAGGCTTGGAAAATGGATGGGAATAGGTCTTTGATGCATAATCAATTAGATGTAAATGGGTATATTATGAATAAATTCTTGAACAAAGTTAAAATGTTTATAAATTTTACATTTTTTCATATGGAGTTGTTAGTGAGAATAAAATAAAATACTTGTGCATCAAATGTAGAAATAAATGATTTTATCAAGTTGATGATGTGCATAGGCACTTCTATTACAAAAGTTTTTGCATTAATTATACAATTCGAAATGTACATAGAGAACTTGAACAAGGTCAATCATTGAGAAATAAAGATGAGAACTTTGATCCAATGTGAAGTAGAAACACAAAATCCATATATCGATATGATTACAGATGTTTTATATCCTAATTTTGATTTGAATGCTACTTTTTTTAATGAGAGAAGATTCGAGGAGTAACAACTGATCGAATTCTACAGCATCAAACTTTTATTTTCCATTGAATAGCGTAAATGAATTATTGTAGTCAAGTGCAAAAAGCACATAACAAATGGTTTTTTTTTTTTTTATGATTTATTGACAGAGATGACTTTATTAGGGAGTGTTTCTTTAATCTTGCTCATGTTAAAGATATTTTTGCATTAACTTTTAAGAATGAAATGTGTTATTCTCTTTTGTAATAATCTTGATGTTCAAAATATTTGTGGTCAAGGATACGATGGGGCTAGTAATATGCTCAAAAAATGGAAAGGATTGCAAGCATTATTCCTTAACGATTGCCATTTTGCTTATTATGTGCATTGTTTAACTAATTTGCTACAATTGCCTATTATTGTTGCATTTGGAAAAGTACATTTTGTTCATGAGTTTTTCAATAATTTGGCTTTCGTCATCAATTCTATTGATGCTTTATGCAAATGTCATGAAGAATTGTCATAACATATAGATCTGGAGATCTATCGCTAGATATTGACTTTAAGGAGTTATCATCAATCCTTTTTGTTTAGGTGCGATTGGCCACCCAAGGAATCTATCCTTTCAAGGAATACCTAAGCTTAAAGGTCCCTAAAAGAATAAGTTCAGGTCTATTAACCAGAATAGGGTTCGAGAGTATAGTTACGTGTGAAAAAGGTTATAATACCCTCGCAACGCCCATCGAAGGATGGTACCAGCTTGATTTTATGTTACCCATTAAGCCTAAATAATTTACCAAGTAATTAATTATTGAAAATTATTCTTGATTGACTCCAATACTTTTGGAAGAAAATTAAAAAAAATCCCATCACCTCAAGAGTATGCAAAAAACTACTGTTTCACTTGCAGAGACTTCATCGTTAGATTATTTAACATTAAAAAAATTACAAAAAAGAAATAAAATAAAACAATAAAAAAGAATAATGATTCATCTTTTAATATAAATCTTTTTCTTGTCATTTTGAAAAAACTTATTGCTTTTCTACAAGCAAAATTGATACTTTCAACTTTTCCTCAAAATGTTTTTCTTGATAATTTTTATTTTTAAGAAAAATTGGCATTTCCAACTTTTCCTCAAAATGTTTTTTGATAATTTTTATTTTAGAAATTTTACTTTAAGAAAAATTGATACTTTCAACTTTTATTCAAAGCATTTTTTAAAAAAAATTATTTTCAAGGAAAATTGATACTTTCAACTTTTCCTAAAAAATATTTTTTGGGAATTTTTATCTTAGGAAAAAAAATTAAAGAATACCAAATAATTCTAACTTACAAATAATAACAATAATAATAATAAATAAATAAATAAATAACTATTAAAAAAAACTTTGGAACGGCTCGGTTTAGCAGCTGAAATAGCTCGACTTGAGGCAAAGACAAATTATGCATCTCTTTGCTCAACCCAAAATTGACAAGAATTGAATTCACCAACACGGAGAATTGATGTAAAAAAAAAGATCCAGCTCTAAGTACCGATCCATATATAGTGAGATAGAAGATATTTGTCCTTCTTGTTGGCAACAATTTCATTCCTTGAAAAAGAAGAATTATAATGACAAGAAAAGTGCCAATAGCCATTGAACAACTATAGTAAAAAAGAACCCAATTGCTGACAAATGGTGTCGACAACAACAAAACCAATCCTAAAGCAAGAAACACAAGCTGCCATCGTTGTAAATCTTCTTCAATAGCAATCATAATAGAGCCAGACACATCACCAATGAACTTCACATCAATGTACCTATCATCATAAGGTGACATGACAACATGCCATATACCCTTTTGTATTGCCTTTTAATCATCATTCTCATAGTTGCATAATCTAAGTGAAGCATTCTGATGAAAGCAAACTTGTATTTTAGTGTGTAATCTTTCAGGTATTAAAACAAATGAGGCCAAAGAAACACGAAAAAAATTGGCATAACTCCCAAGTTTCAATCTTAAGAGACCAAAAACTCGAACTAAGTCATATAACAAAACATCTTTAGAACCGTGAATGGATGAATGCCTAGAAAGGGGGGTTGGGGTGACATTTAGTGCTGGACTTGTTGCTAAGTCAATGCTTTTGAAAGTGGGTGATCACCTGCAAAGCACATGAAAGGAAAAATAGAGCAAAGAAGAAAATGGAAAAGAAGGTTGTCATCGTCAACCTTTTCCCCCTTTTTTCTCTAATTTTTTTGTATGCTAGAAGATGGCTTCGCAAGTAGCATTGGAGGTTTCTTAGGATCAATAAGTAAACACTCCTTAAAAGCATGATCCCATATGCTGTCAACAATATCCCAATCAACAATAACCCTATCCTTTAAGAAAGACAGAACCTCTATATGCTTACGTCGAAAACCTAAGGCTTAAGAGCCTACATACAATATGCATTTTCCCTTGGGTTTGTTAGAATCAACATTATTGTTGTTAGTCTCAAAATCGTTGTTTTCGTTGTCATCATTGACGGCATCCATTTGATTAATAGACCCCATAATAAAAAGAAACACAATGTTGCAAACATCTTCATCGATAAAACCAGCTTTGCAAGTATGAGACCCTAGGTCTATCATTATAGTCGATACTTCATCCCTTTCATACATGCTACAACTCACAGTGAAAGAAAGTGACATCAAAGGGAATAAAGACACACAGAGAAATAAAAAGAGAGAAGTGTGGCAGTGCCAACATCAAATGTGGTCACTAGGCAAGAGGAGAGGCGATTGTCAACGGCTTAGGGTAGAAAGGCCCAACGAAGTGGGAAGCAAGGAAAAAAGTTTTCCATTTTTTTTATACTTCCCCCCATCTCCCTCGTGTTAGTATTGAATTTATAGGACTAAACTTAGGATAATTTTAAATCAATCGTGATTCTTCTTGCCTTATCAAAGAAAAATTGAAATTTATCTACCACAAGATGAATCCCACTCTAACCCTATCACTGCCACTCCCTTCCTCCCATTAAGTCTGGCCTTCCAAAAATATTAACTAGATAATGATGAAATTAGACTAGAAATAAATAATAAAACATTAAAAGTAAATAAAATTCTATAATTGAGCTTGTATCGAGCTTCTCATAGACGAAAATCTCGAATAAAATGGGGTGTCTATAGTTGCCCCTCTTTGTGTATTTTTTGTAAAATAAGAATTGTGCAAAAACGTAGACACCCAATCAAGACTCAACTTGACACTTTTTTATATTTTTTTTAGTAAACAAAGCTCCTCTAAATAAAGGCTCAATAACTTTTAAAAAAATAAATATTCCTCTAAATAGAGGCTCAACGATTTTGGAAGAATAAATAAAGCTCCTCTAATCAGAGGCTCAACGACTTAAAAGAAAATAAATTACTTCTTTAAATAGAGGCTCAACGACTTTGAAAAATAAACAAAGCTCCTTTAAATAGAGGCTCAATGACTTTGGAAGAATAAATAAAGCTCCTCTAATCATAGGCTCAACTTTTGGAAAATAAATTGCTCCTCTAAACAGAGGCACCACAACTTTTGAAAAATAAATGCTCATCTAAATAGAGGTAACCACGACTTTGAAAAATAAATGGCTCTTTGACAATCATGACTAGATGAGTCATAGATCATATCCGATGGGATTTGTAATGGAAACTCAAAAATTCACAATTCGAGTTCAACAGCCAAAGGTCTAGATTCACAAGAACCTTTCAACTGCATAAAAATTCATTGAAATTTGATTCTCAAAATTTTAGTTTTATAAGAATTTGATTCACAATATCTTAAGATTCATTAATTGCAAGAATTGCATTCACATTCAAAGAGTCTCATTTGAATTTTAGAGATTCACATCCAAAAGTTTAAAGCTTCTCACATTAAACAAATTTGGGGTTCACATCCAAAAAGTTTAAAGCATTTCGTTTAAATTTTGGAGATTCATTCAAAAGTTCAAAGTTTCTCATTCGAGTTCAAAGACTCACATGCAATAAAACTTAAAGTTTTACATCTAAGTTCAAAGGTTTTCGCATCCAAAGTTGAGTTCAAAGCTTTTCGTTTGAATTTTGGAGATTCACATCAAAAGTTCAAAGATTCTCATTTTAGTTCGAAGATTCACATTCAACGAACTTTAAGGTTTCACACCTCAAAGATTCTCATTTAAAAACATCTTAAAGATTCTTATTTAAGAGTCAAAGATTCTCATTTAAAAATATCTTAAAGGTTCTCATTTAAGACTCAAAGATTCTCATTTGAAAATGTCTTAAACATTCTTATTTAAAAACATCTTAAAGATTCTCATTTAAGACTCAAAGAATCTCATTTAAAAATTTCTTAAAGATTTTCATTTAAGACTTAAAGATTCGCATTTGAAATGTCTTAAACATTCTCATTTAAGAAATCTAGATTTCATCAAAATATTTAAAATTTTTTTTTTAGATGGGCTTCAAAGTTTTACCAAAGTCAAAATTTTGTGTATGCTGAATGACATGATCAATGATGCAAATGTTTTTTTAATGATGCAAATATAGCAATCTAAATTCTCACAATGCCTTATTTTGAGTCATAATTCAAATGCTTGCTACCTAATGCATGTTCAAATAAAGTTTTAATTCGTCGAATTATGTGCATGTACTGTTCAAACAACAATGCTAACATAATGCATGGAATGCGGATGTCATGAAATTCTAATCAAAATGTGGTAATATAGTTCTCAAGACTCCATCATCTCATATTTTCTCCTTGTTTAGCTTCTCAACACTTTGGAACAAGTTTCATCAACTGATCATCATTATTTTCATCACTTAGTCACCATCCATAGGCTTCTCAACGCTAATAATTTCAATGCAAGTTTCATCCATTGCCCCATATCGTTTAATCACCACTTACAGGCTCCTCAGTACTAGCAATTTTAGCATAAATTTCATCCATTAACCCATACTATTTCCACTACCATTCACAAGCTTCTCAGCACTAGCCATTTTAAAATAAACTCTGCCCTTTGATTCATATTATGTTCATCATGTGATCACCATTGACAGACTATGTCAATCATATTCATCACTTGGCTGCACCATACACTTTTTCAAATCATCATTTTTTAGGTTTTTAGCATTTCTTTCTTTTTTTCTTTTATCATCTCGAATTTTTTTTCAAAGGAATGCAAGATTCTTTTATTCACATTGTCATTCATTCATCATCATTTCAAATCATGAAAAATATAATGCAATCATATATTTTCTCGATTTATTTCGGGGATGCAACAATAAGGGAGCGCAAGATGAATTGAAAGAAAAGTAATTAAAAAGGAACAAATTTGGTACAAAAACAAATGGGGAGAGAAACAAGTTAGATGTATGTCATTGAGTTGAATGAGATATTCAAACAATTCTAAATATTAATCCAGGATTCTTTTTCAAAAACTCATTCCATTGACTGTCGAAATCATTTTGAGCTCCTTGAACTTTGTCTCAGTTTTTGAGGGATCTTTAGATGTTTTGATCTCTCATTTAGGTAAACTGTTTGTCCCACTCTCAGCTTAGAGGTTTTTCTACCTAAATCGCTCTTTCAAGTTTTCATTTTCTTTCAGTTCTATTTTTTTCTCTTTTTTTTTTTCTCATCTTTTTCATTCTTTTTTTCTCTTTTTTTCTCTTTTTTTCTTTATTTTTTTTCTTTCTTTATTTTTTTTATTTTCTCTTTCACCCATTTTCACATCAATCTTTAGAGCAACCAAGCATATTCTATCATTTCATTATTAGGATGCCTTAACCCAACTGATGATTATTCAATTCGAGCACTCACATTTGATCCAAATGAACTTTTAAAGGTTATAATGTAGGCCATGATGATGGGTCATGAAAGAAGTGGATACAATAGACTCAAAATATGTATTTAAAGGGTTTAAAACCAAAATATCATTTTTCATCTGATCTAGCTTGGCATTTTGCCCCATACCACATCATTTCACTATTTTTTTTCTTTTTCATCTCATTCTTCACAAAAGAACTCTCATTACTTTGTCCCAATTTGTTATGGCATTCATTTTTTCTTTCTTTTTGTTTTCTTTTTATTTTCTTTTTAAGACATTTTATGATCTTTGGGTTTTTTTTTTCAAAAATTACCTTCCAGTGTGAAGGGTGATCCTTGGGCAAGGTTCTTTTAGAAAAAAGAAATCATAACAGGCTTAAAGGGGTAATGATGAATGGTTTTTCGAGTGGTAAAAGAAAGATGGCAATTTTTCATCTCAAATGTGAATGTTTTCTTTAAACATCATCAATTGAACAAAAACAAGCTCATGAATCTTTATAAGAGACTGCACTTTTTCAAGTCATATTAATTTCACATCTGTTAGTAGCTGGCTTCTTTTGCTCAAATAATCTTCTTAAATAAATGTAAATGAGTTCTCAAAATTAAATCCCAAAATTATTGCTATCATTGTCTAAACATTCATTGTTTGGAATTCAAGAATAGAAACGAAAAATTATGAAAGGTGACAAAGTATACAACAGTAGTTGAATGAAAAAGAAAACATAATGAAATACATTAAATTGCCTTTTATTGAAATGATAACAAGTGAAATCATATTGCAAAAAAGAATTCCTAACATTAACATGAAAGAAATCTTAAAATGACAAGCAACTTCTAATAACCTGAACAATATTTTTAAAAGTATGCCCCTGTGCAATCAGGTGAATGATCTTTATTGACATCTTGTCTCTCGATTTATTGTAACTTTTTATGTCTTTTTTGTCAATTTGTTCTTGATTTTCACTCAGAGCATTGACATTGTGATTAGGCAATAGATTGCCACTAACATTAGGTGTTATTGCTCCTCTTTGATCAAAGCTTATATCACATCTTTGATTAACTGTTGCATTTTATGTTTCAAAGCAGTGTAATTTTTAGTGGAATAGCCAGCAATTCCATAGTGGTAGTCACAGTAGGCTGTAGGATCATATCACTTAGGATAAGGTAGCTTGAGCGACTCCACATGGCTAGGGGCAATCAACTGGCTATTATAGAGCTATCGATATAACTTTATATAAGTCATAGGGATTGGATCAAATATGAGCTTTTCTCAGATAGTCCGTTGCTCTCATGAACCACTTGCTGGGTTAGTAGGATGAATTTGGAATTTTGCTAGAGGTTGAATATTAAGGCTGTATGTGAGAGCTTGAGGGTTAAAAATAGGTTAGTATGGGTAAGATGGTTGTGGTATGGGTAGGATGAGGTATTATTCACAGCAGGATAATATGGGGAGTAACCTTGTGGATAGGGTTGGTATCCTTTAAACTATCTGTTAAAGCCTACAGCTTGAACTTTAATTTTTTTCTTCTCAGGTGCCTTCTTGGTTTGTCCTCCTTTCAACTTACCCTTTTTAATGGCATTCTCAATGATTTCTCCCAAAATCACCATATCGACAAAATTTTTTGTGGCATTCCCTATCATCTTTTCATAATAGAGAGATTTCAGAGTACTAAAAAATAATACAGTAGTTTTTTTTTTAGTCAAAAGAGGTTGGCACCTGAGTAGCCATGTCCCTCCACCTTTAGACGTATTCTTTGAATGATTCAGTTACCTTTTTTTCTATATTTTGCAATGAAAAGCAATCAGGAGCTAAGTCTATGATATGTCAATATTGATTAATGAAGTTATGGGCCATATCAATCCAAGAACGAATACGATTTCTATCCAACTGGACATGCCACCTAGCAACAGAGCTCATAAGGTTGTCTTGAAAGACGTGCATTAAGAGCTTTTCATTATTGGCATGGACAGTCATTTTTTGACAGTACATAGTAATTTGAATCTTCGGACACTTTGTACCAGTATAGTTTTTAAATTTTAGCACCTTGAACTTCAGAGGGATAACTAAATCCGAGACTAAACAGAGTCCAGTAACATCGACAAAACCATAAAAACCAATCTCTTCTACGGCTCGTAACCTTTGTTCTAGCATGCTAACCTTCAAGTCTTCTTAGGATTCAACCACTTTTGGCTTTTTTTTCTCTTTTTCTTTTAGTTCATCTAGATTAAGAACTTGAATTGGTTCTACTATCTTTTCAGTAAAGATAGGATTCATATAGCTATGGTAATACCCTAGATTAAAGGCTGATGGCATTTCAGGATATGTAGGATATGTGAATTGTTGTGATGGAACCTCTTGTGTAGACTGGGCTTGAGGTGGACCAAAACCAGGTGGATATAGAAGGTCAGTCACTTCTTGTGATGGATGGACCTGTTGACTGGTATTTTTCTCTACATTTTTCTCTTTATTTAGCTTGTTGAGAGCATCCAGAATCTTACTTAACTCATTTTCAAGCTTTTCTTGAGCCTTCTCTATCCTGTCAAGACGGTTAGAATTTTTTTGTTTCATTTGTCTAGCTTTGGCCCTTGTGTTGTATCGATGAGTTAGATTCTTGTTGGATGGAGCTATCCTTGAACCTTTGGCACCACAATTATGATTAGAAATGCTATGCTATGTTGTATGATATGCTAATGCATGAATGGAATGTAGATCTTCATGGATGAAATAAGAATGATGCAAATGATAATGTTAAAAAATGATCATGAAAATGATGCATAGAATGAAATAATACAGATGCACAAAATTAGACAAACAATATGGTTAGTTTCATAGATGAAATGAAAGTGATGCAAATGCATAATGTTACATACAATAATGAAAATGATGCATAAAGTCAGACAATAAAAATGATTAGATAAACACTCTTTTTGTGTCCTAGTTTCAGGGTATATCTATCATTGGGTATGAAGGACTCTATCTTAGGGTTGGCCTCTTAAGTGTACGTTATATGCTGGTTTAGACAACTTTGACCACTAAAGGTTCCTAAATTGTTCCTTACATTATCGTCTATCACAAATTAATAAGGCAACCCAATCCTCACCTATTACAGGTTGCAAGTGGAAAAGGTTCAATTTGAGTGGGAGTATTTCGCTAGCCATTACGGAGGCATTAAAACCTCTCGAAAGCAATAGGTATTTTACTCCTTCCTAGAGGGACGGAGCTCGGGTATAGAGCTTATGTTATGCACATGCATATGAATGATAGTGTTAACAAAGTAAATAAATAGAATGAATGAATAAAAAAATCTATACAAAAAGTTCAATTTTATTAGGCTTTTGGAAAACATAAATTCATTTGTTGGCCTAACTCTTGACGTCCCCAGTGGAGTCACCAAACTATCATAACATATAGATCTGGGGATCTATTGCTAGACATTGACTTTAAGGAGTCGCCACCAATCTTTTTTGTTTAGGTGCGATTGGCCACCTAAGGAATCTATCATTTCAAGAAATACCTAATCTTAAGGGTCCCTAAAAGAATAGGTTCGGGTCTATTAACCAAAAAAAAGTTTGAGAGTATGGTTACGTGTGAAAAAAGTTATAACACCCTCATAACGTCTATCAAATGATGGTACCAACTTGATTTCATGTTACCCATTAAGCCTGAAAATTTATCAAGTAATTAATTATTGAAAATTATTCTTGATTGACTCCAATACTTTTGGTAAAAAATTAAGAAAAATCCCCTCACCTCAAGAGTATGCAAGAAAACTACTGTTTCACTTGTAGAGACTCAATTGTCAGATTTTTAACATTAAAAAAATTTACAAAAAAGAAATAAAAAAGAAATAAAATAAAACAATAAAAAAGAATAATGATTCACCTTTTGATATAAATCTTTTTCTTTTCATTTTAAAAAAACTTATTGCTTTTGTACAAGGAAAATTGATACTTTCAACTTTTCCTTAAAATGTTTTTCTTGATAATTTTTATTTTTAAGGAAAATTGGTACTTTCAACTTTTCCTCAAATGTTTTTTGATAATTTTTATTTTAGAAATTTTACTTTAAGAAAAATTGATACTTTCAACTTTTCCTCAAAAATATTTTTTGAGAATTTTTATCTTAGGAAAAAAAAATTAAGGAATACCAAATAATTCTAACTTAGAAATAATAACAACAACAACAATAATAATAAAAAATAAATAAATAAATAACTATTAAAAAAAAACTTGAAACAGCTTGGCTTAGTGGCTGAAACGGCTTGGCTTAAGGCAAAAATGAATTATGCATCTCTTTGTTTAACCCAAAATTGACAAGAATTGAATTTACCAGTACGGAGAATTGATGTAAAAGAAAAGATCCAGCTCCAAGTACTGATCCATATATAGTGAGATAGAAGATATTTTTCCTTCCTGTTGGCAACAATTTCATTCCTTGAAAGAGAATAATTATAATGACAAGAAAAATTCCAATAGCCATTGAACAATTATAGTAAAAAGGAACCCAATTGCTGACCGACAGCAGCAAAACCAATCCTAAAGCAATAAACACAAGCCGCCATCACTTTAAATCTTCTTCAATAGCAATCGTAATAGAGCCAGACACATCACCAATGAACTTCACATCAATGTACCTATCATCATAAGGTGACATAATAGCATGCCATATACCCTTTTGCATTGCCTTCCAATCATCATTCTCATAGTTGCATAATCCAAGTGAAGCATTCTGATGAAAGCAAACTTGTATTTTAGTGTGTAATCTTTCAGGTATTAAAACAAATGGGGCTAAAGAAGCACGAAAAAAATTGGCATAACTCTCAAGTTTCAATCTTAAGAGACCAAAAACTTGAACTAAGTCATATAACAAAACATCTTTAGAACCGTGAATGGATGAATGCCTAGAAAGGGGGGTTGGGGTGACATCTAGCACTGGACTTATTGCTAAGTCAATGCCTTTGAAGTGGGTGATCACTTAAAAAGCACATGAAAGGAAAAAGAGAGTAAAGAAGAAAATGGAGAAGAAGGCCATCGTCGTCAGCCTTCTTTCCCTTTTTTCTTTGATTTTTTTGTATGCTGAAAGATGGCTCCGCAAGTAGCATTTGATGTTCCTTAGGATTAATGAGTAAACACTCCCTAAAAGCATGATCCCATATGCTATCAATAATATCCCAATCAATAACAACCCTATCCTTTAATGGAGATAGAACCTCCATATGCCTACGTTAAAAACCCAAGGTTTGAGAGCCTACATACAATCTATGTTTTCCCTTGGGTTTGTTGGAATCAACATTATTGTTGTTAGTCTCAGAATCGTTGTTTTCGTTGTCATCATCGGTCGCATCTATTTGATCAATGAACCCCATAACAAAAGGAAACATAATGTTGGAAACATCTTCATCGGTAAAACCAGCTTTGCAAGTGTGAGACCTTAGGTCTATCATTATAACCGATACTTCATGCCTTTTGTACATGACTGCAACTCACAGTGAAAGAAAGTGACATTGAAGGGAATAAAGACATGCGGAGAAAAAGGAAGAAAGAAGTATGGTAGCGCCAACGTCAGATGTGGTCGTTAGGCAAGATGAGAGGTGATTGTCGGCAGCTTGGGGTAGAAAGGCCTAACGAAGGAAGCAAGGAAGAAAGTTTTCTTTTTCTTTTTCTTTTTTTTTTTGTACTTTCCCTCGTCTCCCTTGTGTCAGTGCTGAATTTATAGGACTAAAGTTAGGAGAATTTTAAATCAATCGTGATTCCTCTTGCTTTATGAAAGAAAAACTAAAATTTATCTTCCACAATATGAATCCCACTCTAACCCAATCACTGTCACTCCCTTCCTCCCATTAAGTCCGGCCTTCCAAAAATATTAACTAGATAATGATGAAATTAGACTAGAACTAAATCACAAAACATTAAAATTAAATAAAATTCTAAAATTGAGCTTGTATCAAGCTTCCCATAGATGAAAATCCTGGATAAAATGGGGTGTCTACAAGAATTACAAGCTACTCAAGTAGTTAAATTTGCATGCATGCTAACTATTGATGAGCTTGAGAATGAAAAAAGTGCTAATCAAATTCGCACTTTAAAACAAGTTGATGATATTCTTTGTAGTTCTCACTTTTATTCTATATGCAATCTTATAATAATATTTGATGCAACATGTTTAGTGCTTAAAAATATTAAAAGAGAAGGATCCATTGATTCTTAACGAAGGGATGCCAGTGTTGCATCGAAGTTGATTCAATCATTTGAATATATTTTTATTTTATACTTGATGAAAGAGATCATGGGCATTAATGATGTATTATGCCAAGCTTTTCAATAAAAATCTCAAAACATTTTGAATGCTATGCATTTGGTTTCAAGTACAAAAATGTTGATTCAAAAATTGAGATAAGATGGTTGCAATAGTTTGCTTGAGAATGAGATACCATTTTGTGACAAGCATGATTTGAGTGTTCTTGATTTGAATGCTCAATATTTTAAAGGTCAATGTTGACTTCAATGAAATCAAATCACTATGGAACACTATTATCATTTTGACATATTCAATAAAGTTATTAATTTTCAATTACATGAGCTAAACAATAGGATTAGTGAATAAGCTATGGATCTTTTGACACTTAGCACTTTTTAGATCAAAGAGAAAAGTACAAGTCTTTTAGTATTGATGATATTTGCTTTTTTGTAGAAAAGGTATTATCCTCTTGGTTTACTGACCAAGAAAGATGGAATTTGAAATTTCAATTGAAATATTTTGAGTATAATATCATAATGATGTGAAATTACAAAATTTATCTTTTTTTTTTTTTATCACAATTGTGCCTTGTTCTGACAGAAGCATAAAAATCAAAATTATATTATCTAATTTATAGATTTATCATACTTATTTTAACTCATTTAGTGTTTCAACAACCAGTGAGCGTGCATTTTCAATTGTGAAGATCCTCAAAACAAGACTATGAAGCAAGATAAAAGATGAGTTTCTTGCAAATAACTTGGTTGTCAACATTAAAAAAGAGATTGCTATGAGAATAATTGCATATTGTTTTATAAAAAGTATATCAAGTTAATTTATTGTTAAATATATGGTTATCATCGATATAAACTAAGCAAATAAAAATGAGGGTAAAAAAATTTCTTTCAAAATTTTGTGTTACTTGCCACTTATACGTAAGCTTCAAAGGTTTTATATATACAAATTAAATGTAGAGTCTATAACTTGACATGCACATAACGATAAAGTGTTCGTTCACCTCATTAACGATGAAGCCTACGACACTTGGATCATACACATCAATCTTTTGCAAACGTGCCTCGAAATATGAGACTGAGTTTATGTGCTTATGGTTTAGGGGTATTTGGGATGGAACAATTTTTTGAAATTAAATTAAAATAATGAAATATTTCGTCTTTGTAAATTTATTACAATGAAAAGTTCCATTGCTACTTCTTACCGGATGAAAATTTTTAATTAATTAAAAATAATTTAAATACAAAAAATAACATCACCAACGTAAAGAAATTACAAACGAAAATTTTTCGTCAGTGCAAGCCTATTTATTTCCAACAGAATTTTGCATTATCGATAAAAAAATTTTAAAGTCTTCATTTTTTTTTCCAACGGAAATGTTTCATCAAAAATTTCGTCAATAATGAATATTACCGATGGGGACTTAGGTTCTTGTAATGTATTTTTCTATTCAATTCTCTACACAAGCAATGCTTTAAATGAATTTTTTTGGATTACCAAAAATCATTTATTCAATTTGTACAATTAATTACTATTTCAATAGTTGAATTTGGTAAATTTTTATCGTACTATTTTGTTGAAGGGATTCTTTTCTATAGTTATTCTTATTTGAACTATTACTTGTTGTTATGTACCTAACATGTAAAAGTTAAAAGAGAACACCAGGTTTAGCCTAAACCTCTGTTAAGAGCTGGGATTTTTAAAACTTGCAAATTCCTCTTCAAATCTTTAGTAAGTCTTGGATTCTTTTATAAAAAAAAAATGTTAAAAGAGGAAGAAAATATATTTGTTTGAAAATATAAACTAAAGAAAAAATAGGAATATAAATGATGTGTAGTTTTGAAATAAAAAAAATAGTTAAAAGTTTATTTAAACCATATTTTCAAAGAAAGTGAAAGCTTAAAATATCCTTACTAATTTATGTTTTAGTATTATATTAAGAGTTTTTTTTTTTTTTTTTTATAAATTCCCGAAGTGAGTTCAGTTCATTTACTCTTGACATTAATTCCAGTCGGAGATTTTATAAATGTTATTATAAATAAAACATGTTTCACACCCGTTCAAACCTACAAGAGAGGCAATACGCTTACAGAGACAGGGCATGAGAGTGTGTTATTATTTTATTTTATGCAACCATGCAAATATAAATCACAGAACAAAATTTTGAAAAACTCAAAACTCTATAGTAGTAATTTCAGTTAATTTTGCGGCAATTCTCTCGCACTTCTCCCTTTGATCCTTCCTTAATATCAAGCACGCCCATTTTCACCATTGCCTGCAGGAAATCAAAGAAAAACATAGCTTGGTTCATGGCATAACCATTCACAATGGCTCTAGTTCTAGGCGTCGTATATAATACTTGATCCGAGAAAAGAACCCCATTTTTCCTGATCAACGCATTGAAGTAAAAATTGTCGAAAGTGTTTGGGGTAGTATCGAAAGGTTGCTCTGCATTGTCGCCGGTGCTACATGTTTTCGACAATGTCTTGGCGAAATCCGAATCTAGAGTAGGATCTGTGTTACTCAATCTGGCTTTGAATGATGAGCACCTTGCCACTCCCAACGTGTGTGCCCCTTCATTTATTCATTGGCAAGAATTAGATTAGATACTAATAGCTTGATTCGTTACCAAGCTAAAGTACTTAAATAACACTTGACTTTTTTTTTTTTTTTTGCAATTACTTACCAGATAAAGCAACCATTTCTTGAGCACTGAAACCTCGCTGCCCAAAGGCCTTGATCAGCTCTGAGGTGTTGAAGGAGGGGAAAGGCAGGTTGATTGTGTCTTCTATCTTAGACCTTCTTCCATCTTTTCTTCCTTTTGGTATATCATACACTGGACCCCCAGCCTGTCAAATCATTTGTTCAATATTTAATTAATAGGACAACTTAGCAGCTGATCGTGAAGGAAACCAATGATACATATAGCAGGTTAAGCAGTTTGTTACCCAGAAAATTGCATCTCTGGCGGCCATTGCAACAATATCCGCACAGGAGACAATGCCCGGGCATTGCTCTTCCAGCTGATCCTTTGCATCATCAATAACTTCATAGCCTCGCAAGCTCAAGTTTCCGGGGGAGTCCTTTTCTGCTATGTTGTCCTTTGTTGAATCAATGAGAACCGACCCATCACATCCCTAAGTCACCAATACCACCAAACAGATTAAGCCTCTATATGCCAAATTCCCAAGAAGCAGTGGCAGATCCATGTGTATACTAAGATGTCTATAGACACCCCCACCCCAAAGATTAGAAATCAAGAAAAATTGAACGACACTCAAAATTTTTCTTTGGAAACCCTTTTCGTCAATAGAATTGATAAATCAATCAACAGTTTTTTGTGGGTAAATCCTAGACGCCTCCAATGAATATCCTGGATATGCCACTGGCAAGAAGAGGAATGAAAAATGAAAAATAAAAAAGGAGAGAGACAGAGAAAGGCATGCACCTCAACAAAGCAGTCATGGAAATGCATTCTAACCAGGGCTGCTGCCAGAGTTGGATCATTTCGCAAAGCTCTGTTAACTGTATTCTTTATAATTGATTCAGCAAATGGGCAACTCATGATGTAGTAGTCCATGCGGAGACCATCTACTCCGAATCCAAAGCCGCTCACTATCATCTCCATTAGTATAAACATACTTAGTAAATTAGCCATGGCCATGATCTTTGCTAAATCCAAAGGTGAATTCAACAGCATATATATGAACAAGTAATACAAGGTATCGAGATTACTTAGTTTGCTACAAGGGAGGAGAGGAGATGCATTTATATATACATGCGAAGAATTTAATAAAGTTGATCTAAATATAAATTTAGTTGAACTTTTAATCTCAGTGATCATAATTTAAATCATGACAATTTTAAATATAAACAAAAACTGGTAATTGAAACACTTTTTTTAATAACAATAATTAAAGGTAGTGGTCAATCATTTCATCCACCAAAACTGATTAGTTGTAAACATGATAATCTTAGTTACTTAATCGCATGTAAGCGACACGTAACAAATTCACTAAACTTATTGTTAAATCCAACTTAGCCAAAATTAATGAGTCAAGCATTAATAAGACTCATTTAATTATGAAAAAAAGACTAATTAGGTTGAAGATTATTATAAAGAAGATTATAATTTGTCAATATTAATGTTTAAGAAGTACGTAATAAGACAAAACTGATCCAAACTCAGTTCGGATTCAACCTAGGTCGTTTCCCGCTTTCCAAATAGTATGCAGTGCTTCCTTTTAGTGGCTAAAAAGAAAATGTTCTGGAAAAATTTGAGAAGACATTAACCTGATCCTCCACCCTGTTATTTCTTTTACATCTTTATGGTTTAGTGCAGTGGTGGGCCGCTGCAAATTGCCCAACATAAAACTCAAAAGTTCTTCACCAAAAGACTTGGCTCTCGTCCATTTCTTAAAATTTATCATACATTGTGGGGTAGTTCCATTCTTCCCTTTGTATGCTCTTTAATTATTTGACGACTTATGTTTTGTAATCCCCATTTATATTGCCTTCTCTTTTGGTTTTTTTTTTTTTAAACATATTGAAGCTTAATTATTGAATGTATATATTTATATTAATTCTCTCACATCTCATAAATCTAATTCTCTTCTTCCCAACTACTAAAAGCCTTCATATTCCAATTTTCAAATATTACTTACCTTTCATTAAGTAAAATACATACTATGTATTGTACATATCTAAGCATAGAAAATTTGTTACAAAGTTATTAATACAAGATATATTATATAATTATATTCAAGTATTACATATAAAAAATGAATGAATTAAATCAAATGAATAAACAAACAAACGAAACAACATATAATTGGACAATCCAACATAAAGTTTGATCATTCATGAATTTTTATTTAAAATTATTTCGAATCCATTCATCCATTGATAGACGGTTAATATGGATGAAATTTGCCATGCGGTGATGCATGCGTGGCAAATTCCGTGAATATTCTAACAATGTGGTGATGGATGAATAAATTTAAAAGAATTGAAAAGATCATGATTTCAAAAGATTAAAATTTTAAATGACAAATGAAACAGAAACATTATAAAGAGAATATTGTTACAAGTGTCTTTATGCACGAGTCAGAAGAGGTGGAAGTGCATGGGAATTGGCATGCAGCTGGTTCCCATTTTGAAACCCACTTTGAGTGTCTTGTTTTGTGGACTGGGGGAGGGGACTTTGGTATTTTAAGGATGTTACACGTGGGATTCCATTCTCCCATTTCAGTGGTTTGAACGCGTTTAGCTAGATATGCTAATTGGGGGTTGGGGGGGGTATCATCATTTCCTTGGGATCTCATTGCCTTTGCTTTCGTAAGTGCTTTAACACGATCGGATTATATTTTACCTTTGTTATCTATAACTCAAAACTTTACCCGACAGTGCTAGTATTTGCAAATTTTTTGCAACACCCACGGGAGCTGGCAAAAGCTAGTCCTAACCTAAATCCAACTCAATACCAATTTAATGAAGAAAAGTAAAAAATGTAAACACCAAATAATTTGAATATGAATTAACTCGAATTTAAATGATATAAACTCAAAAACTTGAAATAATTTGACATTAAATTGATTTATCTTGAAAATTTAGTAATTTTAATTTAAAATGATCCAAATCTAAATAACTCAAATGTCAAATCCAAAAAATCAAACATGAAACGATCAAACCAAACCCAATCATTCCAATTACTACCTCTGGTGCCCATTTATTTAAATCCCTTCTTTTATTCTTGACCTAAATTTATTTAATTCTTTTTGTACTATTTTGTTTAAGGAAAATATGTTTTTAGAAAATAATTTCTTGAAAATTTCATTAATTTTTCTAAAAAAATTATATTTTTATTGTTTTGACTATTTAATGAAAATATTTATTATTGTTGTACAAATTTTTAAAAAATTTGTATCTTTTTTAAATAATAATATTAACATAATTATTATAATATTTATCATTAAAATATTATTAGATTATTAAAATATTATTATGAAAATATTAAAAATACTAATATTTATTTAAAATATTTCGATAGTAATATTATAAAATATTAATATTTATTATTATCCTATTAAAAATATTACAATATATTGATATTAAATAATATTAAAGTATGATTACTTATTATTAAAATACTGTTTACATTAATATGAAAATATTTATATTCTGAAAATACTAATATTTTATATTAAAAATATTTATTATTAAATCATTAATTTTTTTTTAAATTTTGTATTCTCTTTAAAATTATATTAACATAACTACAAATATTTATTATTAAAATAGTATGAATTATTCAAAATATATAATTTTAAAATTTAATAATGGTAATATTTACTAAATAAATATTTCTGTAGTAATATTATAAAAATAGTAATATTTATTATTATAATACTAAAAGTATTAGAATATATTGATATTAAATACTATGAAAATAGTACATTAAAATACTATTTAAACTAATGTAAAATTATTAAAATATTCATTTTTTTGTAGAATGAGAAAATGTTTGTCCAATTATGAATTGCCACATATCTAATAAAAATTCTTTAATTAATTAATTAACAAATTTTCAAGTGATAAATCGGTTATCGCGATATGATTAAATGAAATCATTCAATTAATTAATTCATTCATTCATTTTATGATTATCTAAATGTATCACTTGACAAATGAAGATAACAACTTGGCTTAACCAATCAAAATTCAAAAACTCATTTTATGGCCAGTTAAAACTCATTTATTACTCATCAAATTTATCTTTTAATTAAATAAAATAATTTAGAGATAAATCCAAATTTCAACCAATCAAATTTCAAGAATTTATGAGTCATCCAATTAAATTTCACTCATGAGTTATCACTTTTTAGCTTTAATTAAACTAAAATTATTTAGACATAAAATCAAAGAAGTTGAGTTTTCTAAAAATTCTCTCTCCTAGCAAGTTGACACTATAAATATAGTGCTCTTACAAATATAATTCACAATTTGAAAGAAGAGAAAAAGATTTTGAACATCTAAAACCTTTCCAAAGTTTCAAGAATTAAGTTTTGAAAAGTTGAAGAATAACTGAGAACTTGAAGAACATATCATTTAGGTTTAAAAATTTGCCCAAAAATCGCTTTTCAATCTTGGTCCACCCAAAAGAGGGTGATTAATTCCATTTTTCAATATCAAGTCAATAAGATCCTTGAATCATTCAAGAATAAGTTATCAAGACCCTTGAAGCATTCAACAACAAGTTTGCCGAACTCTTAAAGCAGATTTTCATGACAGAAAGAATTAGAGGATTTTATTCGCTTTGAGAATTTCCAAAGAATGTAATTTCCTTTGATAAATAAAATTCTTATTTGTCTCTAATTTTTCAAGTTTTATTTTTTACTCTTGTGTACAAATTTTTGGCATGCTCGATGGAACAATCTCTTCCTCACATCTTTTTTCTTTAAAGTTCAAGTTTTCAAGCTACAATAGCTCCCCAAAAAAACTTTTCCAACAAACCAACCTCAAGCTTGGTCAAGCAAATCTTGTAGTCTACCCTAGTTTAACAACAAGTGCTGATGTTCCTATTCACCTTTATGGCATTGATAGAGATCTTTTTGTAAAGCAATTTGTCTGCTATTTAAAAAGCGATGCCTTTGATTATAATACTAATCTTGAGCCTAAAAAAATTGATAGCTTGGAATAACTTGAATGTGAATTCTTCAATCAATTCTATAGCACTTGCCATAAAGTTAGCATAATTGCACTCACAAGTTCATGCCAATGGAAAGACGAACCTATGATTGATTACACCTACAGGTGGAGAAATTTGAGCCATAATTGGAATGAGCGATTATTCAAGTCTTTTGCCTTTGACATGTCAATACAAGGCATGAATTAAAGATTGTGCTTTATTCTTCAAGGTATTAAGCCTAAAACTTTTAAAGAATTGGCTACTTGCGCACATGACATGGAACTAAGCATGACAATTGTTGACAATCAAGGGCCTTTGATGCAAAAGCCAAAAAAAGGCAAAAGGAAGCAATATATTAGCAAAAGGGCAAAACTTTTATTAATAAAAAAGAAAGCAAATAGTTTTTTACTGCAAAATACTAAGCCTTTTAAAATATCTCTATGTTAAAAAAATCTTAAGAGGTAAGACCTATTTTTTTCAAGACAAAGGTAAAAGTTAAATCATTTTAAAGGAAAGAAAAAAGCAAATATATCATTTTTTCGATTTTGATGTTTCAAATATACTTTGAAGAACTTTTAAAGTACAAGCTAATTCAGTTGTTCAAAATGAAAAAACCTAAGAAAGCTAATACAGTGAATAATCCCAACTATTATAAGTATCATTGCTTGATTAATCATCCATTGGAAAAAGGTTTTTTTTTTAAGACAAAATCATACAACTTCTTAATAATGAAAATTTTTAGTTTGAAGAATAAATTGCAACATAAAATTTGGCATCAATAAGTATGGCTTTTCATTTCAACTTATTGGATAGGACTATGAAATTTGGTTCTTTTTACCTTACCTTACTAGCTACAAGCATAAGAAAGCAATTGGTTTTCACAAAAATTGGGGTAACACTTATTCTTAAGTTAAAGATCAAGACAATGATGGTTGGACTATAGTTATGCATTAAAAAGGTCAAAAGAAGAATCTACATAAGCTACTGAAAATGTTAACAAGAGTTAAGATGATCAAACAACTAGCCAATAAGCTCATGTTGTAGGTGATTCAAACAAAAGTAATTTTATCTAGGTGTGAAAATTTAATGGGAAGAAAAGTCTAGAAAGCCAATCACTTTGATTGAATACATGCCAACTTAGTTTGAAGAAGAAAATTTGGTTTTTATGACTAGTTACCATTGTTGCTGAAGAGGCTAAAAATGAAGAAAATAGTATTAACAAATTTGCTTATAAAGATGGCCATTCTTATATGTAGACACCCAATTTGGTCCAGGCCCGGATCAATTAGGCCTGGTCCAAATGGGTAGGCCCATTTTATTTTTTTATTTTGTATTTTATTATTTTTATTTTTATTTTGTATCTTAAGTATTTATTATTTATTTATTTATTATTACTATTGATTAATATATATATTTATTTATTATTATTATTATTTTTATCTGTTAATATTTATATATATATATATTTTTTATTTATCTAGTTATATATTTATTATTATTTATCTATTTATCTTATAAGTTATCTATTATTATTTTTATTTATCTGTTAATATTTTGGTTTATCTGATTATTTTCTTTTTAATTATCTATTAATAATTTTTTTCTTTTCTTTCTCTTTTTTTTTTTTTGGCTGAGATTAGATTTTTGGGGAATCCTACCATGAATGGAGATTCAATCAAAGTCTATATTGGATTCAATGATTGAATCCCAATCCAATGAGGAGTTGGGATTGATCAGAAACTCTTCTGATCAATCCCTATAAATAGATTCACAGATCAAAAGAAGAAACACATAGAGAAACACAGACACAGAGAAGAAAGGGAAGCTAAAAAAGAGTTTTTGTGGGTTAGAATAGCACTAGGAATCGGTGGGAATTTTTTACGAATTTTTGACGAATTTTTTTTCTAAACTATTTTCATATTTCGGTTGAATTTTTCGGTGACTTTTTTGGCCAAGTTTGAATTTTTCCACTAGCTTCCTAGTTTTCGACGACTATTTTCAAAAATCGATCAGTTTTTCGGTGAACTTCCGACGAAAAACTCAGATTCCGATGAAAATTTTCAGAATCTGACAAGATTCAACTGGAGTTCTTCGTCAGTTTAGAGAGAAGGGAGAGAAGAGAAAGGGAAGAGAGAGAGGGGAGAGGAGAGGTCTGCTGAAAAACAGAGGAATTAGCTTTTTATACCCAGTGAAAACGACGTCGTTTTGGCATTACTGTGCCTAGAAGATCCGCACATTTTGAAATCGGGTGATCCGACCTGAGCGTCAACCCGCGTCAACCTGAGTGCGAGCCATTTCTTAAGCCGAGCCGAGCGACGTCTTTGAGCCGTCCTTTCTTCCTCAAGCCGAGCCAAGCCGCCAAGCCGAGTCGTTCCCAAGTTTTTTTTTCATTTATTTATTATTTATTATTATTATTTTATTATTATTATTATTTATTGATTAGATTAAAACTGTTTAATACATTTTATTTTATTTTATTTTATTATTTTTATTTTTATGTTTAATTTTATTTTATTTTATTTTATTTTCTTTAAATAAAATTCAAAAAAATATTTTTTGAAAAAAGTTGAAAGTATCAATTTTCCTCGAAATTAAAAGTTTCTAAAAAATATTTTTGAGAAAAAGTTCAAAGTATCAATTTTCCTTAAAAATAAGTTTTGAAAAGTGGATTTTTGAGGAAAAGTTGAAAGTATCAATTTTTCTCGAAATTAAAGTTTCAAAAAAATATTTTTGGGAAAAAGTTGAAAGTATCAAGTTTTCCTGCACAAAGGCAAATCATTTTTTTCTCTTTCCTTTTTATTTTTCTTGAATTGTTTTTGTTAAATAATCCGATGATAGAGTCTCTGTAAGTAAAATAGTAGTTTTCTTGCATACTCTTGAGGTGAGGGAATTTTTTCAATTTTCTGCTAAAAGTATTAGAGTCAATTGAGAATAATTTCCAATAACTAATTACTTGGTAAATTTTTAAGGCTTATTGGATAACACAAAATTAAGCTGGTACCATCTTTTGATGGGCGTTGTGAGGGTGCTATAACCTTTCTCACACGTAACCGAATTCTCGAACCCTATTATGGTTAATAGACCCGAACCTATTCTTTTAGGGACCCTTAAACTTAGGTGTTCTCTGAGGATAGATTCTTTAGGTGGCTAATCGCACCTAGATAAAGATTGACGACGACTCCTTCTAGTTAATGTCTAGTGATAGATCCCCGGATCTAGACGTTATGATATTATGCTACAAAAATAGATTTTTCTTATGAAAATTTTTTGTTAAGATCCACTCATCACAATCAACTATTCTTCATTGTTGGATATGTTTATAAACAAAGGATCAATTAGACTTTAATAGATGATGGATCTACTATTAACATCCTTTCTTTAAAAGATAATGAAAGAACTTGTAATGCCTTTGGATGACTTGTCACGAAATCACTTGATGATTCAATAATTCAATTAAGAAGGATAAATAGCCATAAAAAAAGTTAGACTTCAAATTTTCATTAGAGATATGGAATCAAATCCATTTTTTCATGTGATTGATGCTAAGATAACATACAACATGTGAGGGCGACCATGGATACATCAAAATGGTGTATTTTTTTCAACTTTTCACTAATGCTTTAAATATTATAGAAATGGTCAAGTAAAGACAACCATTGCAGATTTTAAGCCATTTTTTTATAGCGAAGATGATGAAATTACTCAAGGTTTAAAAAATTTGACTCTTCCTCTTTTTAGCTTGGAAAAATCAAAAGTTTTTAAACCTTTATTAAAAGGATTTTTAGGGCCATTGGAAGGGCATCTTGTTAAACATAATAATTTTTCCTTACATCACACTAAAGGTTTTGATCTTAATGCTTACAAAGGTTGGATAAAAGAATAAGATGTTTTAAAATTAGTTCACAAAAGAGATGACCTAACTGAATAATGCTTACAAAGTTCATTCAAGATCTGACAAGTTTGGTGAAAGAAGATTTATCATGTTGTAACTTTTAAGACTAGGTTTGGATCCTTTTTATTAAAATTACAAATTTATAAAGAAACTTCAAGATAAATAAATGTGAAAGATGTTCCTGATAAGCCATAAAATTTAATTGAACTATAAAGGCTTTTTAGTTTTTTATCAATTGGGTATGCATTTAACACGAGGTTCAATCTTTGACCGTTTGAGTATGTATTCATCTAGAAAATAAGTTTTTAAGCATATAGGGAAAAATGCATTAAAGCTTCTGTGAGTGAGCCTATTCCTATTCATTCAAGTTTTAAACATCCAAACTTAAAAAAGAAAAAAAAAGGGTGTGCAAATTGAAAAAAAAAAAACTCTCATATTCGATGAGTCTAAGGAATTTCATAGCAAGATTCTTTTTTAAATGAAAAAACAAAGTAAATAAGTGGTGACTATTGATTAATCATTTAAAGCTAGAAAGCACACAGTCGTAACAACCTAATAGATGCCATTTCCATATGAGAAAGAGCTTGAAAAGATGGAAACTTTTATATCTAACCATATGTCTATAAAAAATGTTAATGAAAAATCTTAAAAACAAAGTCAAAATGCTCTTTCATCATTTGAAAAAGCAAATCAAGCTATAATTGATGAACTAAAAGAAGTTAACAATTAACACTAGTGAAAATCCTCGTCAAATCTTTACTAATACTTGTATATCCCCTTAAGAGGAAAAAACTTATATTGACTTTTGGCTAAAAGATATAAAAAGCCCTTAAACTATAATTTAAAATATCTAAGCCCTCTTTTTTTTTTTTTATTGCAATCAATCAATCCCTCATATATTTATTTGCATCTAATTATACCTTTATTTGGATGAAAAGTTAACATGGTTATTTTTTTTTTGTCAACTAAGATAAAATTTCATGTGACATCAATAAAATAGATGAAATTTTGCCACGTAATACAATTATTATATATGAAAATTAATCTCTATTTTCTTTCTCCCTCTCTTAATAAGATCCCTTTAAAGGCTCAATCAATTGTAGTTCAAATATTGATCCACATAATTGAATTTTATCCAATTAAGGGTTCAATTGAGTCAAAATAGAATATTAAATGCTTGATTGATTGCAATAAATTGTTAAGGGCTTAAATGATTATTGAATTATATTTCAAAGGTATTTTTTATCCTTTAGTTATGATTTTTTTATAGAGTATCGATATATCTTTGCTTTGATTTACAAGTAGGTTATGGGACTTGATCCAAAAGTTATTGTGCATCATCTGCTTGTCAAGAAAAGTGTTCAACCTATCAAGCAAGCTTAACATATTTATATCCTAACTTAATTCCTCAAATTGAAATAAAGGTGAATAAGCTCATCAAAGATGGCTTTATTCAAGAATTCAAGTATTCGCTTGGATCTCGAATATTGTTTTTGTTATAAAGAAGAATGGATAAATTCAAATTGGTGTTGATTTTTTATATTTGAATAACAGTTGTCTAAATGATTATTTTCCTCTTCTTTTGATAGATATAATGGTTGATGTGATAACTAAACATTAAGCTTTGTCTTATGGATAGGTCATCTGGCTATAATCAAATTTGTATGGCTCTAAAAGATAAAAAGCTTAAGGTATTTCAAACTCAAATAAAACATTATATTAGAAGGTTATGCCTTTTAAATTAAAAAATGTAGGTGCTATTTACCAAAGAGGAATGTAAAAGATTTTTTTATGACATGCTTTATAAAAATGTTGAATGTGATGTTGATGACTTGGTTGTGACGTCAAAGAAAATAATTAATCATCTTACTAATCTTCGTCAAGTGTTTGCACTACAAAAATTTTTTTATATACTGATGCTTGGTTAACTGATAGTTAAATTTCGTCAGTAAAAGAGACTTTTACTGATGAATTTTTAATACTGTCAGAATATACCTTACTTATACTAATACTTTATTTAACGATTGGTGTAAATAAACTTTTTCTGACGATATATGACAATCCGTCATTATAAATATATTATATACTGACGATTATTAAAGTAACCGTCAGTATAGGCTCAAAATAAAAAAAAATTATTAGCTTACAAAAAATTGAATGGGATTATTGAAGGTGTTTTTAGCCAAAAATGCCTTTAATAACCTATTCAAAAAATTTTAGAGAGAGATTATTGAAGATGTTTTTGGAAAAAAAACTTTCAATAATCTATACAAAAAATTTTGCAAAGGATTATTAAAGACGTTTGTTATGAGAAATGCCTTGAATAATTTGTTACAAAAAATTAAATAGGATTATTCAAGGCATTTTTGGTAAAAAACGCCTTGAATAATATGTTAACAAAAACACTGGAGTAGTTCAATTGGTTAAAGCATACAGCTATTAATCATAAGATTGTAGGTTCAATTCCTCCTTCTAGCATTTTGAGGGTTTTCCAAGGGATTATTGAAGGTGTTTTTGGCCATAAACACATTGAATAATCCTAATCCTAATTGATTAGGATTATTTAAGGCATTTTTGGTCAAAAATGTCTTGAATAATCCATTAACAAAAACACTAGAACAACTTAGTTAGTTAGAACATATGGCTATTAACCATAAGGTCATAGGTGTGATCCATCTTTCTAGTGTTTTGAAGGTTTTCAAGGGATTATTGAAGGCATTTTTGGCTAAAAACACCTTGAATAATCTTTTAAAAAAATTGAATAATCACATTTTTAGTCAAAAATGCCTTGAATAATCCATTAACAAAACATTGGAGCAGCTCAATCTATTAGAGCATATGACTATTAACCATAAAGTCATAGGTTTAATCCCTCCCTCTAGCATTTTGAAGGTTTTCCAAGAGATTATTGAAAGCATTTTTGGCAAAAAAGCCTTGAATAATCCTTAACAAAAAATTGAATAGGATTATTAAAAGTATTTTTGGCCAAAAACACTTTCAATAATCCCTTAAAAGACCTCAAAATGCTAAAGGGAGGGATCAAACTTACAACCTTATAATTAATAGCCATATATTATACACGATTGAACTACTCCAAGTTTTTGTTAATGGATTATTCAAGGCATTTTTGGCCTTGAATAATCTAAAAAAAAAACATGACAGGGGATTATTCAAGGTGTTTTTAGCCAAAAACACTTTGAATAACCCCATTTAATTTTTATAAGGGGATTATTCAAAGCATTTTTGGCCAAAAATCATTGAATAATCCAAAAAAATGGCAAGGGATTATTCAAGGCTTTTTTAGCCAGAAATGCCTTAAATAACCTTATTGAATTTTTTGTAAGGGATTATTAAATATGTTTCTAGCCAAAAACACATTTAATAATTCCCTCAACAAATTTTGGAAAGGGTTATTGAATGTATTTTTGGCTAAAAATGCCTTTAATAATCCATCATAAAAATTTGTTGAGGCGATTATTCAAGGATTTTTGGTCAGAAAACCTTGAATAACCCCATTGAATTTTTTGTAAGGGATTATTCAAGGCGTTTCTAGCAAAAAATGCCTTGAATAATAATAAAAAAAATGGTGGGCTTATGAATTTAAATCATTTTCTTTACCTTCTCCTCTCACTAACTCTACATACTTAATCTCTACCTCCCACCAACTCTCTCCATTTCTCACCGACTCTACAAACTTAAACCCATCAACACCCATTTTGTTTTAGAGCTGAATCAAAGTTGAAAGATCAAGATTCTCGTTATTTCTCAAAGGTATTTTTCATTTTCTGCATTTCAATTTTATGTCATCGAGCATGCCTTATTTTTTTATATTTTTGACTATATTTGATTAATCAAGACTCAGTCTTTGTCACCTTGGAAAGTAGAAGAGGGTTTGAAAATGTTATTAATATCATTGTTTTTGTTAATGGAACATCTTCAATAGGAAAAAAAGATGAAAACTTCATCTGTTCTACTATGGATTAGTGGTTTCTTAATAAATGTGACTATGGAACATGTAGTTGGGGAAGAGCTTTTTTTCTTAATTTAGTAAGTAGCTTATCCTTAGGCCTTTTGGATAAAAACATCATAGAAAAAAATCTTTTTTTCTGAAATTTTAATGCTTGCTTCACTTTTGCAAGAATTTTTTAAATAACAATCTCGTTGATTGGAAAATGAATTGTGTAGCTCTGACATTGGAGCAAGAGTTATAGCAGATCAATATGAATCTGATGTGAACAATCTTCAAAACATTGTTCAAAATATATATAGATGATTTGAGGTTTAGCTATTAGTAATAGCACCAGGAGGATTTTTTGATGCAAACTTCAAGCACCATGTTTGTAGACATTTAGTCATAGATATTAATGTTCTTTTTTTTTTTTTCTAGATTTGGTACAATGATGTTAGTTCTTGACTTATTTTAAATTTGTGGAGTATAAAACAATTTGGTTATTATTTTATTTCCAATGTTATTAAATATTTTTATTTTTTATGTAATTTTACTTTATATGAAACCATATCATATTATGATTATAAATAAATTAATATTAATAATTGAAAATATAATTAAAAAAAGTTTTTACGGACACCTTAAAATTTATACCGATGCATTTTACTATTGAAATATTTCATGCTATACTAACAGTCTATATTGACAAGCATTAACCATCGTTATAGGCAAGAAAAATTAAAACATACAAGTCTATACTGACGGGTATTAACCATCAATAAAAAGGTATAATAATTTAACACACAACAGATGCTATACCAACAGATATACATTTATTGATAGTCTTGAATCATAAGTATCTCTTTGTAAGCTATTCTAATTCCTTAAAAACTGTCAATATAAGTCTATGCCGACAAAAGATATACTGACAGTAAAAAATTCATTGGAATAAGCATTTTGACCATTAGTATGGGGTTTATGGTGCTATACTAATGGATTTTAGGATTTTACTGATGCTTTTTTTAGCATCACTATATGTTAGATTTCTTGTAGTGTTGAAAGACTTAGTAAATACTAGTTAAAGATGAATCCATTAAAATTTGCTTTCAAAATATACTCAAATAAGTTTTTAAGATTTATTATACAACATCATGGGATTAAGATTGACCAATAAAAAACAAAAGCAATTATGAAGATGCTAGAGCCACGCAATCTCTATGAACTCAAAAGTTTATAAGATATATTGGCTTATATTCGACATTTTATATCAAATTTAATAGGCTGTGTCAACTATTCAATCATTTGATGAAAAAAAATGTTCCTTTTATTTGGGATAAGGCTTGTAGTAGTGTTTTCAAAAGTATTAAAGCTTACTTGTTAAAACCCTTCTTTTGAAGGCACTTATACCTAAATGACCTTTGATCTTTTATATTATTGCATAAGAATAATCTTTAGAAGCACTTTTGGTACAAAATAGTGATTAAAAAAAAGAGATGATTATTTACTATCTTAGTAGAACCCTCAATAGTGATGAACTAAATTATTCTCCCATTGAGAAGACATTCTTGGCATTAATTTTTACATTCAAGAAATTAAAACATACTTGCAAGCTCATTATGTTTGTATAATTTCATGAGCTGACCCACTTAAGTGTCTTATATCTAAGACTATACTTAGTGAAAAATTATCAAAATAAGCTCTTTTGTTACAGAATTTTGATGTCACTTATGTTTTATAAAAGGCCATCAAAGGAGAAAACTTGTTAACTTCTTTGTAAATCATCCAATCACTGATGATTATGAATTTTTTGAAGATCTTTTTGATTAAGATATTCTTTTCATTAAATTCCTAGTTCATCAAAATTATTTTTCAATGGAGTTTCTTGCAAAAATGAAACTGAAATTGGAACAAGTGTTGTCTTTGTTACTTTAGAAGGAAAAGTGTTGCTTATGCATTTACTTTCACTCAAAATTGTTTTAATATTGTGGTAAAGTACCAAGCTTTGATCATAAGATGAACATGGCAATGGACATGAAAATCACACAATGGAAAGTGTTTAAAGACTTAGAGTTGTTTATTAACCAACTTATTTCACTTTATGAAGTAAAGAAGTTTGAACTTTTATCAAATGTCAACTATGTGAAGAAGCTTTTAGAATGGTTTGACAATGTTACTTTGAAGGATATACCAAGAAGGGAGAATAAGTAAGCAAATTTTTTAGCTAATTGGGCATAAGCACTTGAACTACCAAGTATAGAGGTAAAAGTTCCACTTTGCAGATGATGCATGCTTCCACTAGTTACTCTTTATGAAAATCAGGATACAGAGTCCAATGTTGTTTCAATTTTGGAAGTTGAAAAGGAAAATTGGAGCGAACCATTGATTGATTAAGTAAAACATGAAAAGCTAACCAATGATTTAAGGCATAGAACAGAAGTAAAACATCAAGCTCTTTGATTTATTTACTGGAAGGGAATGTTTTATCACCATTTTTTTGATGAAGTTTTTTTTATTGCTTATGAGAAGATGAAGCATTTACAACTTTACAAGAAGTTCATTTTAAGGTTTGTGGTGCACATCAATATAGAACTAAGTAGCATTTTCAAATTAAAATGATGCTATTAGCCAACAATGGTGAAATATTATATGGGCTATGCCTAGAAATGCCAAGCTTGTCAATTTCATGCTAATTACAACCATCAACCTTTTGAACCATTGTGTTTGAAAGTTTTATCTTAGCCGTTTGATACTTAGGGACTTGATTTGGTATGACTATTACCTAAGTGTGTAATTACCTAAAAATGCAATGAGGCATATTTATATACTTTTTTATAAGAGTTAATTTCGAAAGTGGGCAAAAATAACAACTTATAGAGAAGTGAAGAAAGAAATTGTTAAGACTTTCATTAGAACAAACTTTATTTATCATTATGAAGTACCTCACTAGATCATAACTAATGATGTTAAGTAGTTTGATATGAGTAAATTATGTGCATAGTTTGACTTTAAGTTGCATCATTCTTCAATGTACCATACCCCAATAAATCAGTTGGCAAAAGCTTTTAGAAAACTTTATGCAATCTTTTCAACAAAATTGTTAACTACTCAAAGAAAGATCGACATGAAAGAATGGGAAAAACCATATTGTTGATTGGTTTTGATTTCTTTTTAATGATTGTTGCCTTTATTTCGCTTATTATTTATTTATTATGGGGCATTTTTAAAGTTTATTCCTTCATATATATAGCCACTTGCATTTATAACATGAGCATTGATAATTCTATTATTTTATATAATTATCATGTCCTTAATTGATTAATTTTAAGACTTGATCAATTTTTTCTTAAATGTCAACGTAATTTTTCTAATTATTTTATATGTAGGTGAATTGGAAATATGCCCACACCTTGTGTCTTCAGTTTACAATTACTATACCTAATGGGGATTTTAGCCATGGCACTTTAAGAGCTATCATCAGGGATTTTTTTAAAGCTAAAATGAGCTACATTTCATGAAATGAAGCTACCAAGACTTGGCTAAGGAGAGTCAAAGCCGTTAGGAAGCAACTAGTGCTTGTGTGAGCTTCAATTTTTGTAATGGCTAGCTTGCAAGTGAAAAGCTAGGTTGGGAAGGCTCAAACTGACTTTGAGAGCTTAAATGAGGATAAAAGCAAGCCAAAAAGCCATGAAAAAAATATGAAATTGAAGCAAAAGAATCGATAATGAATGCAAAAGATGAGGACCCATTTCATAACTAAGCAAAAATTAAAACCATAATGAAAAAGACAAGTAACTACCATTCGTTTTGTTGCTGAGTTGCATAGTTTTTAGGGACCTTAGGCTAAAAATTTTAGAGAATCTCTCATGGATGAGGTGGATTTTTGGTGGCAAATTAGTGGAGAATCACATGAGCTCATGTAAAGTGGCATATGCGCATGGAAACCAAGTCAGCACCATGCTACCAACTTGGTCCCAAATTAGGTTTTTGCTCATTCTAGCTTTCAAATGGCTCATTTGAAAAGGGTACAAGGTTGCCAACATGTGTCTTTGATGGAGGCATAAAGATCTTTCAATGGACTACCTAAGCAAGCATCATTTGAGATGGGTTAAGTTAGAAATGCTAAGTCAAAATGTGGGCATCTAGTAGCCTCCAAAATGTTATAGAATTACCTTGGCTGTGTTGGCTGAATGAAGGGCTGGGATAGCTTATTTTGGATGGTGAATATGTTGTAAAATGTCTTAGCTTTTGACTGTAAAAAGGGGAGAGAGGCCTAGCTTTAGGAGGTTTTTTTTTTTTTCCTTTTCATTTCTTCCTTAGATTTAGGATTCTTATTTGGGGTTTGTTGGTAGCAACATTGCTAGCTAACCAGCCCCTCATTTAAGGTTTCAAACCCTTTCCTTTCTAACTTAGTTCTAGTTCTTTTCTTTGTTGTTTTTAGTTATCCTTTAGCTTATTTAAATTTCTTTCAAGTTGTAGACATATTTCAAGCTTTCTTTTATTTTGTTTATACAAGTTTATATTTTTATTTTTTGCTAGTTTCTAGCTTTTATTTCCTTTATTTTTCCAACAAATTTGCATGATATTTGAGCCTTTTGAAGCTTAAGAGGGATAACCTTGATTGCTATTTTGATGGTTTCATTATAGGGCTTCAATGGCTTGACTCATTGTGTGCTTTTATTTTCTTGCAACTTACTTTTCATACCATTTAAATTCTACCCAATCTACTTTTTGTTATTTAATTTTTCAATTTACTCACTATTTCATGTTTATTTCATGTTTTTATTGTGTGCTTAAATGTTCTCTATATGGTTGCTTTAATGCCTTAGTTATAGATGCTTATTTCTTGCACTTTTCATTCATTTTTCTCCATGCATTTTTCTACCTAGATTTTGTATAGCTTTTATTTGGTTTTTATTCTTAGTCACTTGCATGTTTTCTATCCAATTTTAAGTCCATTTTAATCTCATATTGTTAGTTCTCAATTTTCATGTAGGGTTATTTACTTTAGCTAGCATTTAAATGGTTTAGCTCATAAGATAGAATGACTTTCATAATCAGTTTTTAACCTAGTTTTTAATCCTATTCTATTTTGTTTTTGTCCTAAGTTTCCTATGCATTTTCTCTTTATTTTCCAATCTATTTTGATGCTACACGTTCAGTTTTCATGCAACCATTAGGTATTTTTACTTTTGATGGCATTTAGCTTACTATGTTAGTTAAAATAAGTTAGTTTTCAAGTTAAATTGTAACTCATTGTTTTGGCCATTTTGAGTCAGTTTTTCAAGATGTTTTATATATTTTAGTTTCATTTTCAAGTCAACTTTAAGTGTATAAACCTAGTTTTTATAGTTCCCTTAGGTTAGATCACATTTGCTTAGCATTTTGGTACATAGGCTTTGATTTCATACACTTTAGTGTCACGATTTACATTGCATATTTCTAGTCAATTTATTCAGTCTTTGCGTTTGGTTTCTATAGATTTTTTGTCCTATTTTGAGTCTATTTAAGGTCATTTAAGTAACATTTAATGTTTGCATCCATTTAGGTTACACTTTTCATTCAATAAAATTGCTTAATATGCATTTTAGCTTCATTTAAGTGTTTTAGCATTTTTATTTATTTTAAGTGCTTTGCCCAACATTCTTTCATGTCATTTTCATTTAGTTTAGATTAGATTTAGTTCTAGTTTATGCATTAAAGTTACGCTCATTATCTTAGAAGTTTACATTTAGTATATTAGGTGTTTGGTAAAATACCTCAATGAAAATTAATGACCATGTATTTAGGTTGTTAGCTTAGCTCTTAACCAATCTTTAATTTATATTTTTGGGTCATTATTTTATGCATTTCCATGTCATTTTAATGTTTAATTTTTGTTCTATACATCTCATGCATTTTAGGCTAGGTTAGGATTTTAATTACATTAATTTTCAAATTAAAAATGCTAACTTTCCATTTTATGTTTTGATAGGTTTAATTTTTAGTTTTAATTTCTGCTTCGAGGTTTTTATTCCTATCTCTTCTCATTTTAATTGCAATTTTATTTCATAATTTTAATTTTGCCTTGTTTAATTTTAGGATTTATATCTTTCCATTTTTAATAACCTGCTATTTTAGGTAACTTCTAATTTTTGTAACTTTGCATTTAAGGCTTGCTTTCCATAATTTGTAATTAATTTAGGTTTAATTTATTTGGTAATTTTGTTAGATAAATTTAGGTTAATTAATCATCTTCAAAATTTTTCATAGAACTAGATATACCTAAAATATTGAAATTGGTATTTACCCCTAGGTTTAGAACTCTTAATCCCTGAGTAGATGACATCCAAAATACTTCTAATTTTTATTACTTTTATGACCTATACACTTGCAATATTCTTAAAAGGTTAACAACAAGCATTGTACCCGAGCTCTTTTCTTCTTAGGAAAGGTAATGTACATAAGCTCTAATGAGGTGTTAACCTTTACAATGGCTAACGAAATACTCCCACTTAGATCGAACCCTTTTTCTTTGTAATTGTTATGGATGAGGATTTAAGGGCCTTACTAATCCACCATGGATGAGAGTGAGGAGTAATTTGAAAACTTTTAACTTCTTGAAATATTCAAACCAGGCATATAGAAAAGCTTAAGGAGCTCAATCTTAAGGAAAAGCCATGACGCATTCATTGTTTAAAAATGAACCAAGATTAAGACACAGAAAGGAACATCACTATAAGAAATTAGGCTCATGACGTATAATAAAACGTTATAAGCATCCGTGTTATAAAAATGATATGACATTTTTATAAATGTGCTAAAAGTTAAAATAATAGTGTTTTCAATCATTAAATGCCATAACATATAAAAATGTGAGCATATTCAAAAAATAAAATAAATGAGTGAAAAAATAAGCGATAACCGAAGGATGGTAAAATGCAACATTTAGCTATATTTGTACAAAAATGCCTCTATTTGACATAATTCAATCATGTTCATAATGGTGAATGTTGTAATTAAAAAAATTTTATAGCATTTATAAAATAATTACCACTATTTGAGTAATTATATTGTAAATACTAATTTTGTTCGGGATATTTTATTGTTTTAATTTGGGCTTGTTTTAATAATTAGGCCTCGATCATCACTTTTTTAGCCATTACATGATCCAATTTTAAATGCTCTAGTATGAGGTCCAATGTGGGCCTTATAGTGAGATCATTGCATAGGCCCAAATGAATGCCCAAAATGACTTAATAAAAGGTCCGATAAAAGATTTTTTTTTAAGGCTCCATAATGGCTTATTGTTGACCGTTAAACAAAATAATAATAAAATAATATAATAATATAAAATATAAAAGTAAAATAAATATAAAAAATAAAAAAGGCTTGACAAAACATAATAAAAAGTAAAAAAAAAACTTGAAAAGCCCAATTGAAGCCTAAGATAAAATAAATAAAACTTAAGGCCTTAAAGTATGAACCCTTATTGGAGGCCCAAGATATGGCCAAGGAAATAGTGCACCCATTTTTTTTTTATAAAAAAGAGAGAAGACTTGCATGCATGAATAGATGAAAAATGACAAAACAGAAATTGCATGGAGGCCAACATGGGAATATGAGTAGAGATGAAGCATTTATGAGAGAAACTACATGAAACAGCAGTAAAAATAGAGAAAGGGAAGGAAAGCAAAAAGCCTAGGCATGCAGTAGAAATAGAAAAACCAAAAAACTATAGTCGAAAAACAAAAAAAAAAAGAAGTAGAAACCATAAGGAAAAAAAAAAAGCAAGCAAAAGAAAAAACTAAGAAAAACTAGAAAAAAAGAGTGCAATAGTAAAAAAAACAACCAAAAAAAAGGCAATAATGAGGAAAAGTAAAAAAAAAAAATTGAAATAATATTAAAAAAGCAAAAAGAAAATTTGAACAAGAAAAAGACAGGATAACCAGAAAGATGGAGGAAGACTCATGAAGCACAGAAGAAGAAATAAGCAAAAATGTAGGCAGTAAAGGAGGAAAAAACCAAAAAAGGAAAGGTGAATGGAGCATTCAGCAAAAAAAAAAAACCAAAAAAAAGGGTAGTTGAGAGAGATAAATTGGAAGAAAAAGGCAAGAAAACCAAACAAGAAAAGAAACCAAGAAAAATGGGTAATAGAAAAGAAAAACTAGAATAAATAAATGAAAGAGGATAGTAGCAAAAAAGGTTTGAAAATTTAAAGCCTTTTGGTTGCATATGTTATTTTGTTTTTAGTATATGGCTGTGTAAATGTTTAGAGTTCTTATTTTCCTATTTTGCTTTTATTTTCGCATGGAGTTTGTATATAGAGATCTAAAGCTTCATCCTTTTTTAGGTTTGCTAGTTCCTTTTTACATGTGGATAGATTGGGGACATGGGTTATTTTGCATGTAGACTGAACACGAGAAGTTCAAAGCTTCCATTTTCCTACTTATGTTTTGTTTTCCTGCATATGATTACCTACTGCTTGTCTACTCATTGAAGTGAAAAGCTTCATCCCTTCATGTTTACTGTCTTTTCTCTCATGCATGTGGCTTATTAGGGATATGGGTAGTGTAACATATAGCTAGGAGCTAGGGATCTTATCTATGTCAGATGGTGGCACTCAGTGGTTTATCCTTGTTTTTTTGGCATATGGCTATTGTATGGAGTTTAGTTGGAAAAGGTTGTCAAACCATGGGTAGTCTTTTTCAGTAGGATTTTTTTTAGCAAATAAAATTTTTAAATAGGAAGCCAAAGTTTGTTGGTTCTTAATAATGTTTAATTTCATGCACATGTCATATCCCCATGTCCATGCACATTCCTTTTATGTTGATTAAGTTTAATTACAAACATAATTTCATTTTTTTATTGGTTGAATTTCTATGCTTATGTTAATTTTGTGTAACTTAAATCTTTTATGCTTTTGATGCAATTCATTTTGCATGCATTTTAGTTTTATGTAAAGTAAAATAATGATAATAATAATGTGTTTAAAAAAATGAAAATGATGATCTTAGAAATCTTGCCTAGATGTTGGAGGGAGTTTAAATCGTGTCTTTGAAAATTTAATTTTGCTTAGATGTTAGGAAATTAAAAGAAAATTTAAATTAATTAAAAATTGATTAAGAGAAAGGAAAATTCTCAAGATGTAAAATATCTAATGAAAAATACATAAGATTAAATAAGATAAGTCACATTGGTTGTCACATTTTTTTAGTTTGCATTTGCATTATTTGTTTTGTTCCATGTTACATTAAAAATAAAACCTTTAAAAAATAAAATTTTGAAACCCCTACCTAGATGTTGGAGAGAATTAAAAATTATTTTTTAAGAATTAATAATTTTGCTTAGATGTTGAGGAATTATTAAATAATAAAAATAATTAATTAATAATAATAATAATTCTAATGGAAATATGTAAAATTTTAATTTTATTAAAAAAATTTTATTATGAAAAATGAGCTTACTTTGAAAATGTGCGTAGATGTTAGAGATTTTTAGAAAAATTCGTAAATTAGCAAAACCCTAAAACCAAAAATGAAATCCTAAACAAAACTTTATATGAAACCCTAAACCTTAGAGGAAACCCCAAAACCTTATATGAAACCCAAACCCTAGTTGAAACCTTAAACTTTAAGTGAAACCTCGAAACCCTAGTCGCAACCCTAAATAAAACCTTGAAGCCTAAATCTACTAAAAACCCGAAGACTATCTCAAAATTTAATGATTTATATGAAAGCCTTTTGTGAAATAATTTATTCTCGAATGCCGCCTAAATGATGTGATATTTAAAATTTTATTTCATTAAAAATTTGCATATAATTCTTTAATCCTAAAATAATAAAATTGAATAAAGAATAAAAAATAAAGACAAGATTTTAAATATAAAAAGTTATACCCAAACTTTGTCTAGAGGTTAAAGAGTCAAAGTAGTCTTTTTATGTTTAAGGACTCGATCCTAAATTAACATGCTCATAACTTTTAATTGTCATTATTGTTCCTTGTTTAATTATGGCAACATTTTTTTCTACGTGAATATCTTTTATGGAAAATATTATTGGATTTAAAATAAAATTAAAATAACATTCCAAAGGAAATAATTATTGATATTTTGCCTAGATGTTGAAGAGTTACCAATAATTATCATTTGTAAATAATGTTATTTTTACTTTTTAAAGAATTTTATTGTTTATCTCAAACATAAATGATTATATTTGGATTCTGCCTAGATGTTGGAGAATTATAAGATATTTTTTTCACAATATTCCTAAATAATGATTTTTAGTTGATTTTCTTTCTTTTTTTTTTTAAAAGGAAATTGTTATTAAATCTTAAACTAAAACAGTTTTGTCCAAAACTATAGATAGCACATAATTAATTAGTACTGATTTAAATAGGCATTGTAGGGATGTTAATCCCTCTCCACACATATCCGACTGTCGAATATAATTGTGTTTTCGTAGACAAAAATTATATTTTTAATAAATTTTAAATCCATTTTATTGATTTTTTAAAAATATAAAATATTTAGGTGACCAATCACACCCTCAAAAAGATTAGTGGCAATTCATTATGTGTTTCTCTATTTTAAATTTTTACGTCAAGTAATCGAGTCTCTAGGTCGATACGTTATGATAGTTTGGCGACTTCACTGGAGACATTTTGAGAGTGAAGTAAAAAATTTTAATCATGCGCTATCAAAATTTTTAGATTTAATTGGGTTTGTTTGGTATTTAATATAGTTTCCTTTATTGTAATTTTTCCAAAATAATAATAAATAAATAAATTGCATGTTAGTTAGTATTTTATTTTGATTTTGTTATTTGTAATTTATTTATTTTGTTTTGGTTGATATACTATGTTGCATATTTTTGCATATTCATTTACATGCATGAGCTTTAAACCCAGGCTTTATCCTTATTAGGAGAAAGTGAAATAGTTACTCTCTCGTGATGTGATAACCTTTGCATTTGCTAGTGAAACACTTTCACTTAGATTCAACTTTTTCTATTTAAAGTATAAAATGGGTGAAAATTAGGGATATTGATTTGGGAACCTTTAGATAAATAAATCTCAACCCAGCATATCATAAGCCATAGGAAGCTTACCTAGCGTAGAGTCATGCTACCTTTTTAGAAAATAACCAAAAGTTAGGGCACTGTATATATTCTATTATTTTATATGGTTGTTATGTTATTTCTATTATTTATTTATTTTGGATGATTGATTCATTTTATTTCTTAGTCTTTAATTTTGTTGCATACATTATATAGGCATTACATTTTAAAAGGGTGTATTTGTTTTGGGTCAATCATTAGCAAAAGAAACTCTCATAAAGCCATTAGTAGTGTCAACCTTTTGTAGTACTTATTTGGAAATTAAAAGCCAATTGGAAAGCACCCAAATAAAGAAAAAGACTATTTAGGGGTTGGTAATGTCTCTACACTTCCACAATTGGTACTTGTGGATTTGAGTCAAAGTGATATAACCGAGTTAGAAGCCATATAAAAGCACTGAGTAGAGAAGAATAAGTTTTTCTTCAAGAAGTATAGAGATGTGGCATTGCTTGGTTGATGAGTCGTTAGTTAGAGCTTTAGTGTAGTTTTGGGATCCATCTTATCAGTGCTTCATTTTAACCAACAAAACTTAACCCTTACAATTGTAGAGTACTTATCCCTACTTTAGAAAGAATCTGCCAATCAAGACAAGATCAACTGAAAATAATAGAAGACTACCAAATATAAAAAAAAATTAGCAAAAATCATACGAATAGAGGTCAAGTAAATAAACAAGCATAAGAAGGAAAAAAATAGGGTCAAGACAATTCTATCAGCCTTTCTGTTATAGAATATAAAGAGATACCTTAATGATGATCATGGATTGGATTTATTTACCTTGGTTGTGTATAGATTGATGATATTTCCTAAGGTACTAAGGCATATAGAAGCATTAATGATCAATTTCTTCAAACAATTAGATAAAGGTATAAATCCTTCGTTGACCATCTTGGCAGAGACCATCAGATCACTAAAGTTTTATCGAAGTAAAGGTAAAGGATGATTCATAAGATGTACTAGTTGCTTTATGTTTGGATCAGAAGTCACTTTTGGGGAAAAGAAAAGATATCATTTTAGCCTTTCTCTATTCATTTCATTTCAATCAAAAAGTTTGTCACCAAGAAATGGCTGAGGGATTGAAAGAACAGACAATGGATGGCATTCTTCCTAAAGCTCACTAGTGAGGATATAACATGGAGAGTGCCATGAAGACTTCCCATAGCCATATTATACAATTATGGAATGAGTCATAGGTACCGTTGCTAGGAATATAAAGGGCAATGAGCTATACACCTCTTTTGGTCTAAAAGTAATATGATTCTCATCAATTGATCCTTATGACTCATAGACTAAATTTGTTCAAGTTTGATTAGGGAACACCTAGTTCTATGAAAAAAGTCTGAGAGGTCATCAAGGTGTGAAGGCAAATTAATCGAATGAACCCAGCCAGAAGCTGTTGAGCCTAAAAATCCAACTGGTTAAAAATCAAAATCACATAGATAAGATTTTGATCGAATGGCAAGAAAGGAAGGATGAATAGGCCCATACCTATAATATGAAAGTGAAAACTCGAGAAATGTGAAAAGCAGAAAGCCTTGAAAGGCAACAGTATATAGAGCACCTGACTTATCAAATCTACAAGGCTATGCAAAAGGCCAGCAAAATGGTGGAAAGCATTGAAGCACTTGAACAAGAGATTGTACCGACTCAGGATTGTAGTCAGTGATTGTTAAATTTTTTGTATAAAGCTATGGAGTAATATGCTTAAATTAGGTATTGCTATGGTTTTAATGAAAGAATAATTAAATGGTGTACAAGGATTTTTATGGTTAATGGATGTTTCTTTTGCTTAAATTGATCCAAAGCAATACTTCATTTACATTACATTACATTCATTGCATACATGTAAATTAATAAAAGCAAATTAATAATAATAATAATAATAATAATAATGATGATGATGATATTATACCATGCATTCTAATTCATGATTAATAAAAAAAGTTTAAGGATAGTGAAGCTAAGAAAATCAGGTCAAACAATTCTACATAGGTATAATACCTAATTCTAGAGTCATGGTAGGGGAGAATAGAACTAGGTTTGAGAGGGTCAAGAAAGCATAGAAATAGATAAAACAGAAAGTGATGGAAATACAGTTGAAAATCGAGGCATAGATGTTTGAATTAAGGCATTTGCTAGCTAGCTCGTTGAAAGGCAAAGGAGTTGCTGGCATGCCAAGACTAAAAAATGGAATTAATACGAAGGAAACATTGTATCTTCTGGGGGTTCATCCTACCTTGAGTTGAAGCTTCTCAAGGAATTTATTCACAACCACCAACCATACAACTTTACAGTTAAGTTGGTCTGTCTGCTAGACAACCCTAGATTGAGGGTCAACATGCAAAAGTTGAAACAGCAAGTGGGAAACTTTTGTTTTTGTAAGTTTGAATGTCATCCCAAGAGCACTATTGGGATGTGAATTTTTTTTTATTTGTGTTTGAGTGTTTGCATTGAATGAATGAATGTTGTGTATCATAGTGTCTCATGGATCTCTATGGTCATTTGAGGGTTTTTTTTAATTTATTTCTTTTAAGTTTTGGACTTGTAGGTTTTCTTTGAAAGAAAATTAGTAAAAGAAGAAATTGTTAGATTTGAATAAAGCCCTACATAGTTAAGTCCCAAAGTTATAAAAAAGCTTGGAAAAAAGAGAAAAAAAAAAGAAAAGAGAAAAAAAGAAAAAGAAAAAAAGTTTTATGATAAAAGAAAAGAGTCTTGGATGAGTTGGTGAACGCTACTAGAAATTTCTCATATGCTTAAACACCATTTCTTAAATCATTCAGTTGATTCCATTCATTAGCCATGACTCTTCAAAAGCCATGAATTTGAATTTGTGAAGCTTGCCCTCACCTGATAATGTATGATATCAAAGGATGATTTTTTTTTCCTAGGTAATGAATAATGAAGTAGCTATATTTAAAAAACAATCGGGGTTCCTAAAAGATCAACCATATGATGTTGTTTTTATATAATTCAGATGTGGTAATTTGATATGTCAATGTTAAATGTAGCTTTAAAAATTTTCAAAGTAAAAATATCCCAAGTCTTGTAAAATGACCTCAAACATACTAACTTTTCAACTTTCTATCCCAAAATTGTCTTGGTCCAATGTCTTAAGGGCATGTTGATAAGAAAAGAAAGATTTCATTGCCCTTAAGATAATTTAAGTTAAGATCAACCATTTGTTCTCTTTTTGTGGAGTGACATGAATCATTCAATACCTTAAATAGGTTTATTCCACATGACCCTTTTCTCATTCATTTTATACGCCTCTTTTCTCGTAATAACTTTCATTAAAGGTGGTTCGTTCAAATGAAGCATTTTCTATGAATTGCATTATTAGTAAAGTGAATTTATGTATGAGTTATGAAAGGTATGTCATCAAAAGAAAGAAAAAAAGAGAGAAAAAGAAAAAAGAAAGAAAAAGGAAAAGAAAAATGATTATGACATCATGCACTTAAGAAATTCAAATAAATCCAAATAAAGGCTTAACAAATCCAAAGTTTTGTAAAAGAAACAAGAAAAAACAAAAGCCCAAAATAAAAAAGCCAAAAAAAAGTTAAAAAATTAAAAAAAAAAACTTTTAAAATGAAAACATTTCTTCAAATTCATTTTCCCAAAGGGAATTGCTCTCAATTTAAGTGATTATGCTTAAAATGATAAATGGCCATCTTTCATTAATGTAGAAATTAATCATTTGCTATCGTTTTGAGCTTGATAAATATTCTTTGAAAATAAACTCCTACTAAGGATCACCCTCTACATTGTGGGACAAAAAAGAATGCATTTAAGTGTTAAAATGGTGACATACAAAAGGACTCCCATAGGTTGAGGGCAAAGGCTCAATACAAATGTTCCCAAAAAGTTTTAAATCCACTAAAAGAAAAGAATAAGTAAAACAATAAAAAAAAAGTGAAGAAAAAGAGAAAAAATGAAAGAAAAAAGAAAAAGTGAAAAAAAGAACCAAAGAAAAGAAGCAAAAGAAAGAAAAAAGAAAAAAAATGAATGTGTATGAAACACAAGAAAATGAAAAAGAATATACCTCAGAGTGTATCTTTCAAATGAAAGAATGATCCTTAATTTTAATTACCCTTAAACATTTGTTTTGGGTTTGTCTATCTTTTTTTGAAAACACTAAACCTTGGCCTTCATTATATTCTATAGAAAGTCCATATTGGATTAAGCATGGATGCTTAAAATTGAAGAGTTTCTTTTAAAAAAATGACAATAAAGTCCATGAATCATTTCATACTTCTTTATTACCTAATTTCCTATTTAGACCGTTAGCCCCCTTTGGATAAGTTTGAATTCTTAAGTGCATGGTGTAATAATCAAACAAAAAAATTAAAAAAAAAAAGAGAGAGAAACAAATGAATGTGGCTTTAGGGTAAAAATCCTAGAAAAGGCACTTTAGAGCAAACTTTGAAGGCCATTCTTAGTACTAAATAAGGTGGATGTTGAATAAAGATAAATCATACCTTTTTGAAAAATCCAAAATATCAAACTCTCAGAAGCTTTGAGAAAAGTTGATTTTGAAAATCTTAATCTTTTTTCATTCCAAAATAACCTTTCAAAATCTCATGACTTTATAGTTAACTTTGACAAATATCAAAATATCACATTGGAGACTAAAGGAATTGTTTAATATATTTGGTTTTCAAGGGATTTATGTTTTTAGAAAAACTTATGTTTCATTTGTAAACCTATATAGAAAAATATGTCTCTTTTATCTCCTTTAGGTGAAGAAATCCTTTTGAATGAGTAGAAACGTCTTTATGTTGAATCATTTAATCCATTTGGAAAGAAAATTTTTACCTCATTTATTTTTTATAGAGATCACCAATTCTTAAGAAGATTTAGGTTTAGTTTTTCTGTCACCTAAGTTTTAAACTCAATTTAACCAGTACTCATGAAAATCTAAGCTAGTTTTTCTAGCACCTAGATTTTAAGCCCAATAGTTGGTACCTATGAAAATTTAAGTCTAGTTTTTCTGGTACTTAATAAAAATTTAAGTCCAATTTAACTAGTGTATAAGTTTTAAGCCTAATCTAGTTGGCACGCAAACCTAGATTAATTGGCACATAACCCCAATTTAGCTAATATGTAAGCCCAAATTAGCTGGCATGTAAGTCCAGATTAGTTGAAAGAGTATATGCCCCTTTTTATCATTTTTAAGTGGTGAAGTCCTTTTAATGCAATACAAACATTCATATGTTTAATTATCAAATCCATTGGAAAAGAATATTTTCATATATTTTATTTCTGATAGGGATCGCTTATTCCTAAAAAAATTTAAGTCCATCCAAGTTTTAAGTCTTATTTATATGGCACTAATGAATAGTTAAGCCTAATTTAGCTGGCATTTACCAGATTAACTGGTACCTAATGGAAATTTAAGTCTAGATTAGCTGGCACTAATGAAAATTTAAGCCTAGTCTAGCTAGCACCATAAAAATTTAAACCTAGTTTCACCAGCACTGATGAAAATTTAACCTTAGTTTAGATGGTACCGATGAAAATTTCATTCAGTTTAGCTAGCACCCAAATTTAAAACTAGGCAAAACTTTAAAATTTTAAATTATTTCCGAAGACATTTAAGCAAAATCATAAAACTTTGAATGATCTCTAAGACTTTCAGGAAAACTTTTAGAGTTTTGAACGATTTCCAAAACCTTTAGGCAAAACTTTAAAATTTTAAATGATTTCTAAGGACCTTCAAGCAAAATCTTAAATCTAAATGATTTCTACAACTTTTGAAAAAAATTTTAAATTTTTGAAAGATTTTCCAAGACCTTCGGATGAAATTTCATTTTTTTAAATGATTTCCTAAGACCTCCGAGCAACATTTTATTTGAATGATTTTCAAAAACCTTTGGACAAAATCTTAAATTTCTAGAATATTTTCAAGACCTCTAGGCAAAACTTCAAAGTTTTAAATGATTTCCCAAATCGAGCAAGGATTCAAATGGTACATAAGTCCTCTAGGCATAATGTTTTAGATTGTTAAAGTTTTGAGGACTCTTTTTACAAGAGCATTCATAGTTGTTGAGATTTATAAGTCCTCTATGTGTAATCTCTAAGTCTTTTAAGCAAGATTCATAAATTTTTTGAACTGAATCTATTTTAGTGTTGTGATTTGTAAAACCTCTGGACATCAACTCCTAATTCATTTTCAAAAGTTATTGAGTGCTTACTTAAAGAAGTTTTTAAATTTATTTTCAAAAGTTGTAGAACCTTTGCTAAAAGTAGTTTTTAAATTCATTTCCAAATGATCAAGTATTTTAAATATTCAAAAAAATAAAAAAAAAAACTCTTTAAGAAGTAGCATCCGGATAAAATTATTGTTTATGTCTTTGCATTATTCATAGTCCTCAGAAATATGCAAAAGGGGCAACTGTAGATAACTATTTTTTTAGGATATTTTATTGTTTTAATTTGCAATTATTTTAGTAATTGGGCCATTATGATCACTTTTGAGCCCTTACACGATCTACTTTTAAATATTCCAGTATAAAGCCTAATGTGAGCCTTAAAGTAAAACAATTGCATAAGCCCAAATGAATGCCTAAAATAGCCTAATAAAAGGTCTAATAAAATACTCCTTTTTAAAGTTCATTAATGGCCTATTGTTGGTTGTTAAAAAAATAAATAAAATAATATAAAAATATAAGATATAAAAAAATAAAAAATAAAAAAGGCTTGCCAAAAAAATAAAAAAAAAAACTTGAAAAGCCCAATTGAGACCACAGATAAAACAAATAAAACTCAAGGCCCTAAAGCATTGACCCTTGTTGCAGACCCAATACATGGCCAAGGAAAGAACCTGCACAATTTTTTTTAAAAGAAAAAAGAGTTACGTGCATGAATAGATGAAAAAATGACAAATTAAAAACTGCATAGAGGTCGACCCGGGAGCGTTGGTCAAGGGGAAGCATTCATGGAAGAAACTGCATGAAGAAGTAGCAAAAATAACGAAAGGGGAAGGAAAGTGAAAAAACTGGGCATGTGGCAGAAACAAAAAAACCAAAAAAACTGCAATAGAAAAACTAGAAAAATGAAGCAGAACCATAAGGTAAAAAAAGAGCAAGCTGAAGAAAATACTAAAAAGAACTAGAAAAAAAAAAAGAGCGCAATAGTAGAAAATATAACCAGCAAAGGAAAAAAAGAGGTGAAAAAAAAAGCAATAAGGGGGAAAGTTAAAAAAAATTGAAGTAGAAAAACAAAAGAAAAGATCAAAAAAGCAAAAAGAAAAGCTAAACAAGAAAAAGCAAGGATAACCAAAAAGATGGAGGAGGATTCGTGAAGCACAGAAGAAGAAAGGAGCAAAAACGCAGGCAGTAAAGAAGGGAAAAACCAAAAGAAATAAACGAGAGAGGACAACAACAAAAAAGGTTTGAAATTTTGAAGCCTTTTGGTTACATATGTTATTTCGTTTTTCGCATATGGATTATATAAATGTTTAGAGTTATTGTTTTCCTGATCTGTTCTTGTTTTTGTGTCGAGTTTGTATGCCGAAACCTAAAGCTTCATCTTTTTCATGTTTGCTGGTTCCTTTTTGCATATGGACAGATAAGGGATATGGGTTATTTTGCATGTAGACTGCACATGGGAAGTTCAAAGTTTCCATCTTTCCTGTTTATATTTTATTTTCCTATATAAGATTGATTACTTGCTGCTTGTCCACTCATTGAGGCCAAAAGCTTCGTCCTTTCATGTCTACTGTCTCTTCTTTCATGCATGTGGCTCGTTGGGGATATGGGTAGTGTAACATATGACTAGGAGCTAGGGATCTCATTTATGTCAGATGGTGGCACTTGGTGGTTTATCCTTGGTTTTTTGGCAGATGGCTATTGTATGAAGTTTGGTTGGAGAAGGTTGTCAGACTATCAAAAATCCTTTTCAGTAGGAATCTTTTTAGAAAATAAAATTTTAAATAAGAAGCAAAAGTTTGTTGGTTCTCAATAATGTTTAATTTCATGCAAATGTCATATCCCTATGTCCATGCACATTCCTTTCTTTTTTATTAAGTTTAATTAGAAACATAATTTCAATTTGTTGATTGGTTGAATTTCTATGCTTATGTTAATTTTGTGTAACTTAAATCTTTTATGCTTTTGATACAATTCATGCATTTTAGCTTTATGTAAAGTAAGAAATAATAATGAAAAAATGTGTTTAAAAAAAATGAAAATGATGATTTTGGAAACCCTGCCTATATGTTGGCGTGAGTATAAATTATTTCTTTGAAAATTTAATTTCGCCTATTGGGGAATTAAAAGAAAATTTAAATTAATTAAAAATTAAAAATTGATTAAAAGAAAGGAAAATGTTCAAGATGTAAAATTTCTAATGTATTAAATAAGATAAGTCACAAGGTTGTTATTTTTTTTTTTTAGTTTGCATTTGCATTATATGTTTTGTTCCATGTTACATTAAAAGTAAAATTTTAGAAAATAATATTAAAAAAATAAAAATGATGATCTCGGAAATCCTACCTAAATGTTAGAGGGAATTAAAAATCATACTTTAAGAATTAATAATTTCTCTTAGAAGTTGGGATTAAATACTAAAAATGAACAATTAATAATAATAGTAAAAATTCTAATGAAAATATATAAAAATATAAAAATTCATTTTTATTAAAAAATTTATTATACAAAACTAGCTTACATTGAAAATCTACTTAGATATTAGAGATTTTTAGAGAGATTCATAAATTAGCAAAACCTTAAAACCAAAATGAAACCCTAACACTATATTTGAACAAATATTAGTAAAAGAAAGGAAAGTAAAGTAAAGTAAAGGAAATAAAGGTTTTTTAAAGGAAAGGAAATGATATATATGTCTCCTTTGTTTGGATAGCTAAAATTAAAAAGGGAAAAGAAAGTAAAGCAATCCTAATAACCATTGTTTTGTTAAATAATGGAAAGGGAAGGAAATTATTTATTATATTATTTTTTTTATTATAACCTTTAATAATCTTTGTTTTTACTATAACATTTATATGTTTATGTTAACATATTCCATGTTTTCAATTTTCCTTTATTTTTTCATAAAAATAGTTATCAATGAAATATATGGAATTTATAAAAATAAGAGAAAAAAATTAAAGACAATAAATTTATTGGTAAATGATGTTTTGTATTCTCAATCTAATTTTAGAGTTCAAAATCATACACTTTTAATTTAAAGAAATCAATAAGGATATAATAGTCATTTATATTTTAAAATTTTTATTTTTTTCATTTCCCTTCCTTTTCTCCCAATTTGGGGTAACTAAAAAATCAAAAAAGTTAAGGAAAACTAAGGGGAGCTAAGCATACATTTTTTTCCTTATTTTTATTTATGTCATATTCAAGTAAGGGAAAGGATTCCTTATTTCCTTTTGTTTCCTTTCCACTCATTTCCTTTCTCTCCCTTTACCTCAATCCAAACATGACAAAACCTTATATGAAACCCTAAAACCTTATATGAAACCCTAAACCCTAGATGAAATCTGAAACCCTAAATGAAATCCTAAGCCTTAAGCGAATCCCTGAAACCCTAGTCGAAACCCTAAATAAAACCTTTGTTAGCTTTTTAGGTGAGATGATGATCCAAGAGGAGGGTGAATTGGATTTCTCCAAATTCTTCCCAAACAATGATTTCAATATAGTTAAATCGAAATTAAAACAATAAGCACTTTTGATGGAAATATAATGCAAACAATAACAATTAATGAACCTAAAATCAAATATAAACAACAATAAATTGTAAGGAGATAGGGATAGAGAAATCAAACACAATGATTTATAGAGGTTCGGTCCTTCTCCATAAGGCACCTACGTCCTCTCTTCTTGGTTGTCCAGACTAAGCTTTCAATCTACTATTCTTGAAATGAAAATACAACCTATCTTTTTCTTTCTAAGGCTTAAGATAGAAACCTCTACCCTTTGTAGTATTTTACCCAATCTCACTACAAAGCTCTCAAGAGGATACCTCACCTCTTGTTCTCTTCCACCCTTGTATATTAAAGGTAATTTTGCAAACAATAGAACAACCTCTCTAAGGCTAAGTGTTTTCTAAGTTTAAGTACAAAAAAATGATGAATGAACAACAAATATAATTTGGATACAATAAATACAAAGATATAGACTTTGAAGCTCTAAAAACTCTTAATTTTTTGAGAGAATGAAAATATGGCTTATTGGCTCTTGCTTTCTTGATTCATCAATCTTCTTGGTGTGTTGGAATGCCCAATTTATAGAGAAATTGAGGAAATAACTGTTGAATGGTTGATAAAATAGCCATTGGAGATGTATTTGCTCAGACCCGATCTATTCCTTCCATGAGGGGATCGATTGGTTCATGTTTTGAACCAATTTGTCTTTGAAAATCACAACCCGATCGATCTCTTCCATGAGGGGATCGATCCTGTCAGTGGCTGGGTGGTTATCTCTTTTGTACTCTACTCACTAATTTGATTATATCTTGAGTTATTTAAATCCAAATCATAAAATATTTAAAGATTTAGAAACTAGACTTAAAGGGCTTTCTATCCATATAAAATTCATAACCTAATTCATTGAGTACGAATTATAGTGAATTTTCAAAGCTACCCATTATGTAGTTTTTCTGACAACTGCAGAGTGTTTAGTAAAAATTCAAAATCTTTTCTTCAAAAATTTGGATTTTAATTTTGTTTGATCCATTAGAAAGTAGACTCAAAGAGCTTTCCAACCATATTAAAATTAAAATATTAAAACTTTGTGAATTAATAAATAAAAATAAAACAAGTTCAATGTTGGAAAACTCTGTTCTTGTAAAATAGCTTTCTTAAGTTAATCTATTTCTCAAAACCAATATTATCAAAACTGTATTAAGTCCAAAATGAATAAGTTCACTTTAAAAACAACAATTGGACTTTCATTTAAGCTCAAATAAATAATCTTTAGAGATAGATTTGGTTTGAGAAATATGAAAACAAAGAAAGGTTTGTTTAAGCTTTGAAAATCATATTATTTATTTAGTACCAAAATATAAAACTTAAGAACATGTACTAAATAAATCTTTTTCAAAATCTTGATCAAGCTTATTTAGCTTAATGTTTTGTCATTTCAAAATAAGGATCAATTCAAAGTTAACAACCTTGAAGCCTAAATCCACTCAAAACCCTAAGACCATATCAAAATTTAAGAATTTGTTGAAAACATTTTATAAAATAATTTATTCTCGAATGCCACCCAAACAATGGGAAATTTAGGAAATTTTATTTCATTAAAATTTTTCATATAATTCCTTAATCCTAAAATAATAAAATTAAACAAAAATAAAAAAATAGAAATAATATTTTAAATATAAAAAGTCACACCCAAACTCTACCTAGATGTTGGAGAGTCAAGTGATCTCTTTATATTTAAAGACCTAATTCTAAATTCACACGCTCATATCTTTTAATTGTTATTATTGTTCCTTGTTTAATTATGGCATCATTTTTTTTTTGCGTAAATATCTTTATATGGAAAATATTATTGGATTTAAAATAACATTAAAATAACATTCCAAAGAAAATAATTCTTGATATTTTACCTAGATGTTGGAGAGTTACCAATAATTATCATATACAAAGAATGTTATTTTTACTTTCAAAGGAAATTGGTGGTGAATCTCAAACAAAGAGGATTATCTTTGAATTCTACCTAAATGTTAGAGAATTATAAGATATTTCTTTAATCTAAAGATTTTCACAATATTTCAAAATAAAGATTTTTAATTGATTTTTTTTCTTAAAAAAAGAGGGAATTATTATTAAATTTTAAATAGAAACCATTTTTGTTCAAAACTATAGATAGCGCATGATTAATTTGTACTGTTTTAAATAAGTACTGTGGGGGTGTTAATTCTTACCTACACATAAATGACTCCCAAACCTAATTCTATTTTCATAGATCAAAAATATGTTTTAATAAATTTTAAATCCATTTTATTGTTTTATTAAAAAGATAAAATTTTTGGGTGATCAATCTCACTCTTAAAAAGATTGGTGGCGACTCCCCATGTTTTTTCTTATTTTAAATTTTTACATTTAGAGATCAAGTCTCCGAACCAATACGTTATGACATATGCTGGCATTTGTTATATAAATGCTATGATATTTTCCCTAAAATTTTGCATAACCCACATCATTTAATCTCCACCTAGATTCAACTCACTCTCTCTAATCTATCTCAGAGCAGTCACAAACAACCCCCACCATTTAACCATTGACCATTGATATTGCCTCCTTTTTTACTTTATCCTAGACCAGTCACAAACAAACTTTACATGAGAAAGTGCACCATATCCATCATTCATCAAGCTTCACTAAAAGCTTGATGACAAAGGTTTTATTTTCTTCTAACTTTTTCATCGTATTTTGTTGAGCAATTGAACATCTAAGAATAAAGTAATATGCAATGGAATTTAAAATTTTCAATCCCCTAAGCTTTGGATCAGATTGATAAGATCGTTACAAACATACACATGCAATTAGTAAAAGTAGTTTTACTTACTTTATTTGTGATGGTGCCTAGAACACTTCAAGAACCATATGCTTTGTTGTTAAAAACCAGCAGTTTTCCAAATGTCCAACCATTAACAACAATCCACACAAACAAGGTAAAAAAACCTTCTTTAAGGGATAGGAAAAATTCAAAATCAAAATCCTTAGCTAATGTGATTTGTCGATTGCCCTATTTGTGTTTTCTCTCAATTGTTCTCAAAACATGAGATGTCTACTCTCTTATAATGCCTACAAGAGAGGGGCAACTTAAGCTATTTATTTAGAAACAAAAAGTATAGCAAAACCCTAAGGTATTAGGGTTTCTTTATGCTTAATTCTATTTTTGATAGAATAAACCCTTGACCAAGTCCTATTCTCAATAAGATTACTACTTTGGCTGGTCATACAATGTCCCATTAAATATTAGGCCTTTGCATGTTTCTTTATATTAGGTTTTAACCCAATCAAATTAAGTCAAACTTAATTTATCCCATTTTTAATCTTTCACACCATGTTCTATTTTGTATGACCTATTAGATTCCTTAACATGTTAGCAATAAATATAAGCATTGTAATCCTTGGTTCAAATCAGATGAAAATTTTGACTTCATCATTAATTCTCTATTAACCCATCTTATATTTATAAATCATGATCAATACTAGCCATATTGTCATTAACCTTATTTACTAACGAATGTCAATGTGGTTTGACAACCTATCTATGCATGATCTTATAGTATAATTAATATGCCTTCATCACTTAATATCTCAAGTCAATATTGAGTATCGATTAGTATTTACTCAATCTTGTTCAACCATATTAAGTTTTGTTTTTGACATTAACTCTTAAATAAACTTAAGAACAATTTTAAAACTTTATTCCACTTTGACCAAAGATTTTTGAGTTAATTCAATCAAGACTAAGTGAGATACCCACTTGATCACATAAGATGACAATGATAATCTCATAATTATTGCATTTGACACAATGATAATCTCATAATTATAATCTCATTGTAATTCCATTGCAAAACTTTATTTATTACAATGCCTTTATCTATAAGAAGTAATATCTAATATGTACAAATAATCTCATAGATAAAGAATGCCTTAATTAATTGATAGTAATGCTTAATATGACATGTATCTCATAACCAATCGATTGGTTTTAGGGCATACACCAACATACTTTTCTTTGACTTTTCCAAAATAAAATGTTTAGGGCTTGAAAGATCTTTTTTTTTTCTTTAAAACTTTTGTAGCAATTAGTTTCGTAATGATGGCCAAGATTTGTAGGATTTGACTTCTCAACCTCATCCATTTCAAATTCAACAAGATAATTGATTGAGAATTTGCAAGCATACAGATCATATTCAATTATATAGTAAAGATTGTTCCTACAAAAATTAAATATATAGAAGAGAAATAAGTATTGAAATTATTCACACTTAATTATATCTAGAAGATTGAAAATTAGAATGCAAATAACTAAATAACTATTTAACTAATCAAAATAGAAAATTAATTTAAGCAATACTCAAATTAAAAATGAAATAAACTAAACTTAATCAAACAACAACCTAATATTGAATGTAATATGCTTGTATTAGTTTAAGAACCAAAATTTATTAACTAACTAATGCAACAACCTAAATAAACACGCAAAGACTAAGATGAAACTCAAACAGAACTTAAACAACTTTAATTAAATTGAAATTGATTGCAATTTCACTTGTTAAACTTAGAAATATGTAAATTAAACTTGTACTAATATATGCAAGACCATAAATGAATCAATTTAAACTTAAATCATAATGAATTGAATTGAATTAAAGCCAACTAAATCCTAAAACATACAAGAACTATTTACTTAAATCTAACAACCTTAAACATGGAAAAATTATACTAAAAAAATATGAATTAAACTTAATTCAATGGAAACAACTCAAATTTAATGAATTAAACTTCAAATTGCAAATTAAATTAAAAACAAAATTTAAAGAGCATGAATTGTATGAATTAAAATCACTTCAAGAGAAAAAATGCAAATTGAATTAAAGGATAGAAATTTAAGAAAGCTTAAATTGATTTGAAAATAAAATAAAACTTAAATTTAAAAGAAAACTAAAATTAAACTTTGCATAAACTTAAAATAACTTAAAGAAAGCTTAAAAAAACATGAAAACTAAAAAATAAGAAAACTTACAAAAGCTAACTACTTCAAGTTGGTTGTCACGCCAAACTCTACTTGAATTTTTCCTTAGACAAAGGATAACAATTTATAGAACTAAAATAAAAAAAAAAACCATATAGATATATATAGAGAGGTATGGCAAACTTTAACTAGGTCTCTTGAAGTAGTGTGGTTTAACCTTGCTTTGTATTTTACATGAGAAAGCCTTTTATAACTGAATCATTGTTAGTTAAGGTTGATACTCTATGAATGAATGAATAAAGATCGAATCTTGACTAGATTAAGTGCTAACTTGTCTCTTTTGAGTTGAAGAAAGGAGGTTCAGCTATTTCTTTAGAAAAAGAGAAGTTGATTCCTTCTTAAACTCTCTCAAGCAACTCTCAAAGTCTCAACTTTAAGCTGCTTGCAAATTTCTTATTAGCAAAGAGTTTTATATAATTTTAATCTTTTAACAGCTTAAAGTCTTCAAGTTTTTAACTATTTAGCCCTTCTTGAACTTTAAATCTTTTAAAATTGAACAATGGTGTGTAGCTAGGGCTTTTTAAGAGAAAAGAATATGTTGTAATTACTTTTGAACCCTTGGCAGCTTTTTAAAAACAAAATTTCAACTAGGAGTAGGTTTCTTGTTTATTGAAAACTTCTTAGAGTTGGAGTAGAATTTTTTAGAGTTAAGTTTCTAGTTAAAGTCTTCTTCGAGAAAAAAGTTTGAATTCTCAATTCAAATCTTTTTAGTATGCCATTTCCCTTTAATAGTCTATTTAAATCTCATGCAAATCCTGTCCTAAGTCGGAATAAGGGAAATCCAACTAAACATAGGATTTCCAAGTTAATGTTGGAGAAAACAAAAACTATTTGGACATTTTCCAAATTGGATAGAATTACCAAGTCATCATGCCACATTAGCCTCTAAGTCATTTCTTTTGGTCAATAAGATTGGACTTGCTACCATGTCATCCATTAGTAAGCGTAGTATATAAATTACCATGGGCTTACACTTAACTTGAAATTACAAATCTAACTCTAATCATAGTTGAATATCCCTTACATGATTCTTACATGAATTTTTTGAACTTTTTAACAAGATTCATCAATTCTTACTCCCATATGTTCAATGACAACATCTTGCACAAACTCTTACATTTTCATTCCAAGATTTTTCAAGAACTCTAAAAATCATCAAGAACACATTAAAAATAGTCTAAGGATCATTAAATATCAAAAATGATCCAAGACTGACCAAGACCAAGAACTTTCAAGATTCTTCAAGATCTACCAAGATTCAATCTTTTCTTCAAAATTTCCTAAAAAATAGTAAATTAAGCACATTGGAAGTAAAAAAAAAAAAAAAACGTTATTTATCTAACAACTAAGCAAAATTAACTCAATTAATTATTGGAAACAAGTCTAAATAAGTCTATTTCTTAGAGTTATCAATAATTTAGTTTAACAAAAGGTAACGCTTCTTGAATTAAATAGAGGTATAAAATGGGTAAAAATTTTACTATAAGAAATGGCAAATGGTAAACATGGATTTTTTAACAAAAAATTAAGGAAGTTAGTGAAATGGAAGGATTTCAATTAGTTAAAACTTATTTAGAGATACCTAGTATGGTGTAAATTGTTGAAAGATTTACAAAATTGGAATTAATTAGAATCTTTAATTTGGCCATAATTTTTGTCCTTCCTTGTATCCATACTTTACAAACTACATCTATATATATTAGTTTCCCATATAAACATTGTCAGAGATGGTATATTTTGGAATTCATAAATTCAAAGAAGATTAAATCATGTTAAATATAAAGGGCTAAATATAAAATCATGTTAAAATTTGTCCACTGAAATGCAAATTTTCTATTCTTCATGAATTTTCAAAGTGGTAGTAACTATGAAGGAAAACCATATAAATATTAAAAGATATGCTAAATTATATTACCTTATGAAAACAACACTTTGAAACTAATAGAAAAATGAAACTATGGTTTTATGATGGATATTAATATATTTATCCAACTTTATTTTGTATCCATATCTTGGACTAGCTTTCTGTTTTCTAAGATGCTTAATATTTATTTAGTTTAATATTTTGATATATGGCATACTTCTTAAAAACACATAAGTGATTGGTTTTTTACTAGTTGAATATTTAAGGCAATTTTTTTGCATAGATTGATGTCTTATCTCCATTATTTTTTTGCCATGTTTTCTTTATTCTCATTCTATTTCGTTGTTATACATTGAGAAGGTTCAATATTGTTTTGTTATTGATTTCATTTTATTTTTTTTTCCTTTTGCTCTGTATTTAACAAATTGGAAAAATCTTTGGACCTATGTATTTTTTGAAGTTGTATCTTGTTGAAGCTATTTGTGGTTTAATATTCTACCTGGTGCACCATGTTGATTGGGCAAACTCTATAGGCATACAGGTTGTTCAAGTAATAATAAAGACTAAAATTCTAGATATCAATCCCACAATGATTAGTTAAAGACATTCCTAAGCTAAGTACCTATTATCCCTATACTTTTCTAAAGTTGGTTCAATAAAAAATATCCATGAACAATTTAAAATTCTACTAAAAAATTTTCAATTAATCAACTAAAACTAACTAAGAAATAAAGATATGAACAAAAAATGAACAAAATGAAAAAAAAAATTACAACTAATCTTAAAATGTAAGAACAAATGGCAACTAAAAGGAAAAGCATGGTTGAAAGTCAAACATGGAATACATGGATAAAAGTGATGTAAAAATGAAGAAATCAATAATAATACATGAATCTAAAATTGACACCATGTAGAGACTAAAATTGATGCATAGTATGATCAAGAAATGAAAGCAAAAGGTTGTACTTGTAACTAAAGCTAAGCACGAAAAGATTCTTAAACATGAACTATATTCTAACCAAACACTAAACAACCTACATGAAAACATGATTTAAAGAGCAAGCAATGGATAGAATGTAAAAGAGAAGTCTCCCAAACAAAAAGGTCAAAAACCAAAAATGGTAAGACAAATGCAAGTTGTAAATGAAATTCTTTTATGTCACAGTTTGGACTTCTAATGGCTCAACTAACAACTACTAATCTAGAACTTGAATGAAAGATTAAAGGACTAAATGGAAAAGAAATTTGCAGCAAGAAATTGAAGGAAAAAATAACATATAATGAGAAGACACTAAAACTGAACATGGTAGTGCACCACAAACACATAAAATTGCAATAAAAAAAATTCAATCTACTACCGTATACTAAAAATAAACTTTAGTTGAGCTAAGAACATATTTATCAACAAGTATTCTACAAGATTCAACCTCAAAATCATAGAAATTAACAAGGAAATTAGCTCACTAAGCTAGGAAACCAAATAGTATACAACTAAGCATAAACAAAATATATTCAACAATTTTGATCCAAACAGCTAATAAAATGTGAAGAAATGAACTGGATGAAGCAAGATTCAATAAGTAAACAATAAAACTAAGGTTTTAGAGTGAAAAAAAGACAAACAACTTGCCAAGGAAAGAGTAGCTTCATGTAAAAGTTGATTGATCACATCTGACCTGCACCTATCATCTACATCTAGATAAATCTTCCAAACTTGATCTAGAATGCCGTGGTATGAGTTTGAGGCTAAATTTTTAGTATATTATAGTTAATTGAATTAAAAAACAATGAACATAAAAATTGAACAAAAAAAAATAGATTTGAATAATATATCATTAGAAAAATTATAGGTACATCAAAACTAGTAGATTAAAAAATATATTTAAGTATCAACGAAAAATCACTAGATTTAAGCTAGAAATCAATAAAATTTATAAATTTTATTATCAAAATCGTAAAGAACAGTAAAAATATTTGAAGAAATGTAAAAGTGCAATCAAAATTAATAGAAAACATGAAGATCAAGGGCTGCTTATTTGCTAAGAAAATAAAATACAATAAAGGAAAATGCAAAAATTTAAAAAAAATCCTCAGCTAAAGTCTCTCTAAAATGGCTAGCTTCACTCCTATTTATAGGTAGGTGAGTGGTGAATGAAGCCCAAAAATCTCTCCAAAATATCTTCAATGAGCTGAGCTTTTAGAGAATTCTTTCCTCTTTGCTTTTATACCTGGTGCATGATTGTTTAGCTTTTTCTTCAACACTTTGCAAGCTCTTCTTTGACATGTAACGGGTGGTCTAATAAGTCAATTTAATGATCAATAAAAGCTCTTGAAAGTGGCACACCAACCTCTAATTGTTGCTCTTAAACCAACTTGAAACATTTTGAAATTTTGGTGCTTCTCTTATGCACCATGCACAAACATCCTTCTTGCATGCTTCATATTTTTTTTTTCCTTTTTTTCTGCAAAATTTTCAAACATTCTATGAATATTTTTATCATCCATTTTATTAAAAAAACTATGAAAATAATAATAAAAAAAAATTAACCAAGAAAAATCAAGCAAACTCCTAAAGTGTCAATGTTGCATATTGGCACTAGTTTAGGCCAATTACATAATTTTGCACAAAAAAATCCTTCAAAAGGTATCCAATTTGACCAAAATTTTTTCAAAAATCCTAAGGAACAAACCAAAATATAAATTAAATTGCACTAAAAATAAGCATGAAAAAGCTAAAATTTTATTGCAATCAAACCCCAAAACTTAAGTTTTTGCTTGTCTTCAAGCAAAACAAGATTAAGCAAGAATCATAATATACCATCAATGCTTCATTCAACATGAACACCTTATAGATTGAACAATAGGTATAACTAAAACAAAATTATGAACAAGTGCTAATAAACAAAAATCAACCTAGGCTAAGATCATTCCTAACTATGGCTCCATAAGCAAACAACACATCTCACGTATCCTTGCATGAAATCTAGTAATGTTATGCAAAATATGAAACATTAATAACAATGATCAATAAAGTATGCTCATATTTCATAAGTTTGCTTATCACATCTCTTTCCACTAATGTAGATAAACTTATGAATAAGGATCATTTAAAACTTTAACAGGCTTGTAATGTAAGGCTTGGGTTAAGGCATGATAAAAGTCATTTAGGCTTAAGTATCCTAATAATACATTACATCTTAAGGATCATTCATCATTGAGCTCTTAAGGTAAAAGAGGTAAGCTTGACTAAAGAATCATCCCTCCCCAAACTTTGATTGTGCCCATTTTTCTTTTCTTTTCTTCTTTTCTTTGCTTCTTCACCATTTTATTACTTTTACTTTTTTCTTCTTCTTCTTTTTTCATAACTTTTTTTCTCTTTTTTTTTATCTTTCTCATTCTCTTTTTTACTCTTTTATTTTTTTTTATTTTTATTTCCTTATTCTTTTCTAAGCTTCACCCTTCCTCTCTAATAATGCATCGCTCACAACGATACATGGTCTTAATGTAAATAGGGCAAGGGACCAAAAAGATAGGAAATATGCGAATAAAAGCTTGGGCTTGTAAGGTTGTTTCAAAACAAAAAAAGGCATTATAAAGCTCAAATAGGGTAACTATAGAAATATTATATCAAGGTTGGCTCGAAAGGCTTAAACAATCCAAAAATAGCTTATACCATTTTCCTAATCATGTGACCTTTAAGATTTTACCTTGAGATATGATCAAAATAAATTCTAGAATCATGAAATGCAACTCCAAAGACCAATGCAAAAATAATCCCATGCTCACATAATCAATACTAAATAAAAAATGCAATTCAATGTTCAAAACATCACTCACAAATGAATACCATATTCAAGAATTCACTTAACCTAAATATCATATCATATTTCACAAATAGTCAATCTTTTCCTAATGTTATATCCATTATCAATCTCTACCTATCATTGGCTTCATGAAGAACAATTCAAAGAAAGCATAATAATGATTTAACCTACTACATGTTAAGCTTAATTTTAAGGCAAAAATCAATGACAAGTTAAGAAAAATTTTTCAAATTTTGAGCAATTTTCTCATACCCCCAAACTTAAATAATACATTGTCCTTAATGTGTAAGCATCAAGCAATAAAGTATAAAAGAAAGGAACTAGAAAACTCCCTATCAATATAGAAGCATGGTGGCTGATTTCCATCTAGCTTTAGTCAAAACTAATGTATCCATTTCAAATTCTAATTCATCCTACAAAACAAGAAAACAACTACACAAAAAAACTACATCAATATGTACAAAAAAATATAAGCAAAATTTATGAAAACAAAACATGAAATGTAAAGTTTAGGTTACCTCCCAAGAAATGCTTTATTTAAAATCATAGACTTGACTGTCAGTAGTGTTAGAGAAGCACACCATATTTCCTTCTCAAATCTATCCATATCATTCTCTTTCTTTGAGCCCAATATGTAATGATAAACTCTAAATGAATGTGGTGCTTCAAAGTTGAATTGTATCCCACCTCTATGAATGTTCTAAACATATTGCAATAAAGACCAATAAAGGTGGTCATTAGCTTTAGTACGAATGAGTAACGTACCATCATTGAGAATATGGGTTTAGGCTTTAAGATGAAAAAATCCTCCATAAATGGTATAGGTGTAAATTCAACAATAGTTGTTTCTAATGATGGAGTCAAACAATCCTCATCACAATCATTAAATAGTGAGTTCTCAAACACATGCATTTCCTACTAAATATATAATAGATTTTCAAAATACAAAAGAAAATGCATGGATATGCTATAAGGTTCACTTCTTTGTTGATTATGACCATTGCTTAGACCTTCTTGCAACTCAAAGTAAAGAATTGAATCAGCCCCTTCAAAATCTATCTCATTCACTTTTTTTTCCATAAATGGTCTACTAGAGAAAACTTTAAAAATGAAGTGTCTATAGCTTCGAGCATAGGATCAAAAAATGAAAAAGCTACTAGACAAGTAAGTTTTTTCATAATGAGTTCCTCTTCATTCTTAAGCTTGAAACTAGATTCAAGAATAAATGTGTTTAAGGACTTAAGTGATCTATCAAATAGGCTTGCATTATCAACACATCTATCCACCTTAAGACTTTTCACACAATGGGGTAGATGATATTCAAGAAACTTAAAAAATGGCATAAATCGAATATCAAGTTCAATTTTTTCTTAAATGCTATCCTCTGTCTTAAATCTCCTAAATGATCCATCATCATCAACTTCTCTAGCCTTAAACTTGTCTTTTAACTCCACCATTCCTTCCTTTACAACTTTTACAAAATCTAGTGTCTCCATCACAATAAGCTTATCATCATCATCAATCCATGTTGAACCTCCTCTCCTTAAATGATTCCCTAATGTATGCTCATATTTCTCCTTCTAACAAGGTGTTGACTCTATAGTCTAAGCATTGGATCTAAAAGGCAAGTATTTAAGGTATATATATTTTGACTATATTACCTATAATTTCTAATGCATGCATTTAGTCTTGTTGGTATTTTTCTTAAGTTGTAGCAATTCAGTGAGCATTTTCTCAAGGGATAGTTTCTTTTCTTATGTAAGAGGTGGTGATGAATATAGTGTGAATGAAAAGTGATGTAAAAAGGAATGGCACCATGACGGAGAAAATTATTGTTGTAGAGGAACATAGTGTGGCATTTAAGGAACTTGTACTGGTGGTAGAGAATATTAGGGTGGTGAAGGGTATTGTGGATGTGAATGCTCAGTAAGATAAGTTGGGATGTACTGAGGTGGTGAACTAAAAGAATATTCTAGACTAGTATCCTACATGGTCTTAAGATAACCGTCCTAAGTGTAAGTAGTGTAGGTATTTGCATAAGATCGAAAATGTTAGTCAAATTGACACCTATCACTATGGTAAACTCTATCATGCATTTCACCATTCTCATGTTGGCTTGAAAAATTATGGACACAAGTAGGCTTAGGGTCACTCTTAACTTTAATAGCCTCTACTAGATTTTTTTATAGAGTCAATTTTTTTTATCAAATCTTTAAGGGTCGACTTTATTTCATCATTGCCTTCTTTAATAGGCCATGGTCCTAGGTAGTTATCAAAATAATAAGGTCTAGCATGGTCCGTGTGATGCTTGGCTACCTTAATAGTATTGGACTGCCACATGAAAAGTAGAATATCACCTAAACAAAAACCTATGCAAAAGATGCTAGTTTGTGAACAACCTAAAGAAACAAAAATAAGGCAAGTTAGTAACTAGCCTAACAAAAGTACACTAAAGGTGAACCAATCTATAGAGATTGAAAGGCTGTGCACTTACAAAGTTGCCCAAATCAACTTTTAAGCGCCATTGCCAAGGATTAGAAGTAAAGAGTCCTAGGTTAACTTTGTAAGTGCACAGCCTTTCAAATAATAATAGAGACTAAAAAAGTCTATATGTCGATCCCACAATGATTAGTTAAAGACATTCTTAAGCTAAGTACCTATTATCCCCATACCTTTCTAAAATTAGTTTAATAAAAATAGCCATGAAAAATTTTAAATTCTACAAAAAATATTTTCCAAATAATCAACTATAACTAACTAAGAAATAAAGACATGAAAAAAAAAGGAATAAAATGCAAAAGAAAATTACAACTAATCTTAAAATGTAAGAACAAATGATAACTAAAAGAAAATGCATTGTTGAAAGTCAAACATGGAATACATGGAATACATGGAAAAAAGTTATAAAAAATGAAGAAACCAAAAATAATACATGAAGCTGAAATTGACACCTTGTACAGATTGAAATTGATGTATAGTATGATTAAGAAATGAAAGCTAAAGGTTGTACTTGTAACTAAAGCACAGCATGAAAAGATTGTTAAACATGAACTATATTCTAACCAAACAATAAATAGCTTACATGAAAACATGATTTAAAGAGTAACCAATTAATAGAATGTAAAAGAGAAGTCATCCAAATAGAAAGGTAGAAAAACAAAAACGGCAAAACAAATGCAAGTTATAAATGAAATTCTTTTATGTCACGGTTTGCACTTCTAATGGCTTAACTAAAACTACTCCTAATTTAGAATTTGAATGAGAGATTAAAGGACTAAATGGAAAAGAAATTTGTAGTAGGTAAATTGAAGGAAAAAATAGCAAACAATGAGAAGACAATAAAACTGAACCTAGTAGTGCACTACAAACACATAAAATTACAACAAAAAAAAATTTAACCTACTATCATATACTAAAGATAAACTTTAGTAGAGCTAAGAACATATTTATCAACAAGTATTCTACAAGATTCAACTAAAAAATCATAGAAATTAACAAGAAAATTAGCTCGCTAAGCTAGGAAACCAAACAATACACAACTAAGCACAAACAGAATATATTTAACAATTTTGATCCACACAATGAATAAAATGTGAATAAATGAACTAAATCAAGCAAGATTCAACATGTAAACAAGTAAAACTAAGGATTTAGAGTGAAAAAAAGACAAATAACTCACCAAGAATAGTATAGCTCCACACCAAAGTTGATTGATCACATCTAACCTGCACTTGTCTCTTGTATCCAAATGAATCTTTCAAGCTTGATTTGGAGTGTTGTGGTACAAGTTTAAGGTTGAATTTTTAATAGGTTGTAGCTAATTAAATTATAAAACTATGAAAAAAATTGAACAAAAACAAGCAAAATTTAAATGAGATTTCATAAAAAAAATGGTAGGCAGGTTAGAATTGGCATATTAAAAAATAGATTTAAGTATCAACAAAAAAATCACTAGATTTGAGCTAGAAATCAATAAAATTTGTAAATTTTATTGCCAAAATCATAAAGAACATTGAAAAATACTTGAAGAAAAGTAAAAGTACAACCAAAATCAATTGAAAAACATGAATATCAAGGGCTTTTTGTTTTCTAAAAAAGTAAAACACAGTAAAGGAAAGTGCAAAATTTAAAAAATAAGAAAAATAAAATCCCCATGTAAAGTCTCTCTAAAATGGCTGGCTCCACTCTGATTTATAAGTAGGTGAGTTGTGAATGGAACCTCAAAAAATCTATCTAAAATATCTACAATGAGTTGAGCCTGTAGAGAATTATTTCCTCCTTACTTCTACACTTGGTGCATGGCTATTTGCCTTTTTCTTCAACGCTTTGCAAGCTCTTCTTTGACATGTAATAGGTGGTCTAATAAGTCAATTTAATGAACATTCAAAGCTCTTGGAAGTGCCATATCAGCCCTCTAATTGGTGCTTTTGAACTAGCTTAAAACACTTCAAAATTTTGGTGCTTCTCCCATGCACCATGCACCATGCACCAATGTCCTTTTTGCATGCTTCACATATCTTTTTTTTTCTTTTTTTTCTATAAAATTTTCAAACATTCTATGAATATTTTTATCATCCAATTTATTAAAAAAATGAAAATAATAATTAAAAAATCAAGCAAAAAAATTAAAGAAAACTGTTTAAGTGTCAATGTTGCATATTGATACTAGTTTAGGCCAATTGCATAATTTTGCACCAAAAATCCTCCAAAATGTATCCAATTTGACCAAAATTTCTCATTTTCTCCATTTGTACTTACATATGAGATTAATGTGCATTTTGGAGCAATTTTGCCAAAAATCCTAAAAAACAAACCAAAATATAAATTAAATTACACTAAAAATGAGTATAAAAAAGCTAAAATTTTAGTGCAATCACAGACCATCTTAGCTTTTTCATTAAAGGTATAAAATACTTCTAGAACTAGAAGGATTTGAATGCCTACTATGCTAAGCAAGTTGTATAATGGTTAGTTATCAGATGTCATATATTGGTAAATGATAAACTTTAAGGGCATCATTTTAATAAGGAAAGTGTTATTTATAGTTGTGTCAATATATAATCTGATGTGTTTATACATAGTGACTTTGTTTTATATGTGTGCTTGTATATTTTTTAGTAGTGTTTCAAGAATGAGTTATTTGGATTCCCTTTGTTTTAATTTTTGTTTTAGTGATTTGTAAGGTGTGTGTGATGATGAATAAATTGACTAGAAGATTATTTAAAATTCCATGAGATGTCCCTAAGGCTCCTATGTCTTTTCTTCAGTATACTTAGTTGCGGTTACTTATAATTGCCTTTATATTCATTGGTTGCATTCTTATTTAAAGTTTATTTTTAATTTGCAACCAAGATGGAGTAACTTGGATGTCAACAAGCATGTCAATAATATGAAATACTTTAGCTGGATCCTTGAGGTAGACTTTATTTCATTGATTTTCTTTTGAATCTATGCAAGCACATGTCAAGAAAATGGAAGCAAAAAGAAAAGTAAAGCATGCTTGAATGGAATATAGGTGTGCTAAACACCAAATAAAATTTTGTTATTATTTTGAACTATTGAAAATATGTGAAATTTTATTGTATATTACTTATTAACTTGCTCATTATATGATGTATTTAGATATTTTATAATTTTTAGTTAAAAAAATTAAATTTTATGTGTTTTTATAATATGTTTCAATGCTGAACATAATTGTCATAAAAATAGAACAAAAAAGTAATCCAAAATGCTATTTTTAGCTATATTAATATATATAATATTAAATTTTAAAAGTTAACAAACTTAATTAGTATAAAATGCCACTATTTAAAGTTACTTAATGGCATTTGTTGGAACAACTACCCTTAAATGCATTTTTATAACAATGTTTGCTGCAACAAATGCCTCCTTTTAGAGATGTTTAGTAGCATTCTTTCATCTATTTATCAAGGCTATGAAATGTCATTAAATTTAATAAACATCGCTAATAATAGTGGCACATGTCTTCAAAATGTCATAAATAGTTTAGTTACTTTCATAAATGCCATTAAATAGTAAAAACTAAACCCTAAATGCTTAATTTTTTATAAAGCATTTTTTGTTTTTAATTAAAAAATGTGAAAGTTTGAGTTACAATGTACTTTTTTTCTTGTATTACATAATTTTGTTTCATGTCCATTTCGTCATGTATGTCATAAATGCATTATTGTGTACATTTTTTTCATCCATGTAAATATATTTTGACATGAATTATTTTATTTCACTTTTTCATGCATAAAAAATGTGAATGCATAATTATAGATCAGGGGTAACCTTTGCTCTCTACATAGTTTAATTGAAAATATATTCTTGTTTTATTTGTTTGAAAATGAAAGCTTTTAGATTTTTTAGCATTACAACATATTGCCAAAGGTGGGACTAGATTAGTGAATATTCATGCATGCTTGTAAATTTTAAATTTCATTGATTCGGTACAAATATGGTGTTCATAGTTCATATATATATATATATATATCCTTATCATAGCCTAACTAAAGTTAAATACAATTATGTACTTACTATTTACGAACTATTTGTGTTAGTTAGAGCAAGTTCAATAATTATATTATATTATTTATCCATAAAAAAAAAAGCTTGTCAAGATTGGTGGACTATGTTCAAAATAAAGGTTAGGAGTAGATTTGACTATAGTATTTGCGATAAATATATAATTGACCTTAGCAAATGAGTTTATCAAGAAATGGGCGTGTCTAATACAAGAATTAGTACATGTTAAGACAAACTTGACAATTCTAGAATTTTTGTTCATTGTAATTATAAATAGGTTATTTTTCAATAACAACATGATGAAGAAGATGATGTAGAAGAAGAAAATGAAGATGAAGATGAATATAAAGATGAAGATAATGAAAAAAAAAAAAGAACAAGAATATAAAGATGAAAATGAGGAAGAGAAAAAGGAAGAAGATAACAAAGATGACATTCGTACTTATGAATAAGGCATCAATTTATGTGTATTTCACTTTACTAATTGTGACATTTATTGAGATATTATACATGTTATATTTTTGTTTTAAGATATTCTTGATATATGTTGTCAATTATATATTGAAATATGTTGTTCCAATATGTTATTGATATATGTTATTTAATTTATTTTTAATATTAAAATATGTTGTTATAATTTGTTTAATCTAATTGGATTGTTATTGATTATGTTGTTGATTATATATAATGATAAAAATAAGGAAGCAACAGAAGACAATTAAAATGATATTCTTGCTTATGAATAAGGCATAAATTTGTGTATTTAATTTTATTAATTGTGACATTCATTAAGATATTATACATGTTATATTTTTGTTTTCAAATATTCTTGATATATATTATTGATTGTATAGTGAAATATGTTGTTCTTATATGTTATTGATATATATTGTTGAATTTATTTTTAATATTAAAATATATAGATTATTATTGATATATGTTATTGATTATATTTTATAATTATAATGCCTAAAGGAAAGGATTCTAATAAATCTAAAATTTGATCTAAATCTATATTAGATAGAAAGCACCATTTCAAGGTCTTTATCACCTTTGACCCTTTATCCATTGAGCCTTAATTCAGACAACACCCAATAGTTGAGTATCTACCCATCAACCCTCTAAAAACATAATGCCTAGCCTCTGAGTATCCAATCACTAAGACTTCACCCACAAAGCACTCTACACATGAGATCCATCTATTGGGCACAATCTTTTTACCTTCATGATGGTGTTGAACCACTGCACCTGACACATCAAGAAAATAGAATAGAGGGTCTAACTAAAGCTTACTCATGCCAACAAATCCAAGCAATAAGATATAGATTACTTTTTTACAAAATAGTTGAGGTGTTTATAATTTGTTTATTTTATCTGTTTATTGAATTGTATAACTAATATTATTAGGATGATAATTATCTTATTATTGGTGCGTAGCACTTTTTTCAAACCTATAATTGTTTGAACTCTAACAAAATTGATCAAAGATTATTACAATGGTATGTGACCAACATGAAAGAAAGTTACGTATCTTGTAGAGACAAGCATGTAGGAGAAATTTCAAGTAATTTTCATTTATTTATTTTGATTTAGTTATTCAAATATGGTAATGATAATTTTTTATTTGATTTAAAAAAAATACATGTGGCATTTTGAATATACACCTATGGTGCATAAAATATAACAAAAAAAAATGCAAAACACGATTTAAAATCATGTTGTAAGCTGAAAAGAAAAGAGTAATAACATATTTTGGCACAAACAACATAGCAAATAGATTAAACATCAAATTTGAGATGAACTCATTTAAACAAGGTGAGGTACCCAAAGATGCCAACAAAAATCCAATAAAGAGAAAATCGATTAACAAATAAATAAAGAAGCATAGCAAAGCACAAAAGTGGTTAAACTTTTTTTCCTATTCATGCACACAAATTGGTAATAACTTTTAAATTGGCACATATGACAATCTTTAATACTAATTTTCTATTGTTTTGTGTTTATAAATAGTAACATCATTTTTCAATTAAATGTAGTCATAAAAGCTCGAATGACATATTATGAATAAGAACGTTTTCAATCACCCTCAAGCATTCAAAAGAACATATAATTTTATGGATAACAATTCTAAATCTGATGTATAAGTGAATATTACTTTAAGAAAACTATAACCAATATGAAACATAAAATTATATTTCTTTATTACATTTGAAGTATGGTAAGAAAGATTCTGTTCATCTCGAGTCCAATCTACAACCTAGTGTCAAGTTATTGGATGTTGCAAACGACTCGCACCTATGTGTATTGGTTTGGGACAAAGCCATTCTTAGGGAATATATTTGGTGTATCCTCTTCAATGCTAGTTGATCCTATTCAACTTGTGGTCCTACAAACTTTAATTCCAACATAGATTACTCTGTTAAAATTCATAATTTAAAAGGAAAAGTGTTGGGTATGCAAAACTAAATCAAGAATGTAGTGCAATCACAAGAAGAAATCAAGCAATCAAAAAAGGAAATAAAGGTAGTTTTGCTTAAGATAAGTCAGATGTTAGATGCTAGCACATTTCTACATCCACATCTTTTTAACATGAAAGTTATACAGATAGGAAAGATAAAAAGGCAGTATTCAGTGAGATTTTCTCTTTTTTTTTGTATTGTATATACGTTTGATAGATATTTTTAGAGATTTCTTGATGTTTGTGAATGTTTATGGATTTATTCAATTTTTATAGAAATTTATGGAAGTTTATGATGTTTGTGTATATCATGAATGAATTGATGGATATTATGGATTCCTTAAATATTTGTGTATGCACTATTGTAAATTTTATATGAAATTAAATTGAATTTTGAATTATCATATTATATAATTGTATTAAGATTTATATGGATGATTATAATAAGGTCAATAATGTTATAGTTGACTTAATAATTAAAAGGATTGATGCTATTAAGGGAATGATTGATCTTTAAATAATAATGATTAATTTGGTAAATTTTTTATGTTTTAGCGATGAAAATTTAGATTTATACCGATGGATGGTTTTACTATCGATTATTATAATTAAATTAAAAAAATAATAAAAATAATATTATTGATGAAAATTTTCATCAATAATGTTTATTAGTGTCAAAATTTTAGAATTAAAATTTAAAAATATTTTAAAGGAAAAATAGTATTAGCTACAAAATTTCAAGAATTACCCATAGAATTTTTAGTCATTAAAATGCCATATTATCAACATAATAATTTATTATCAATGGACAATTTTAGCAACTTCACATTTTTAAATGAAATTTTTGATGGTAATGACTAATATTGATGGAATGAAAGGTTTTATCAATAGAAAATTTTGCTAGTAAAACGTTTCTTTCTTATAGTGATTCGTCCCTCATTTTATTTGCTTTTTTTACTTGACTTTTATTTTTTTAACTTTCTTAATTTGTTCTTTATTTATGTATTTATATACTTATCCCTTATTTGTTTATTTTTATTTTATCCTTCACCTACTTTTAACTTTTTTTTGTCTTTTTATTTAGTTATGTTTCTTTAGTTGTTTTACCATTTATTTATTTATTTTCATTTTATCCTTCACCTACCTTTAACTTTTTTTGTCTTTTTATTTAGTTATTTTTCTTTAGTTGTTTTGCCATTTATTTATTTATTTTCATTATGTTTGCTTTAGTCTTTACTTTCTCATGCATGTGTCATTAAATTAAAAAAAAAAAAAAGGAAGGAAATGATTTTGGGATAATGTCATGAATAATTCTTGAACTATAATAAAATATTTAATGTGATATTTAAACTTTAAAAATCCCTAATGTGATATCTAAATTATGAATTTGTTAACTAAAGTGATATTTAGAAGGCTGTTTGTTAACTACATGTCATATTAGTTAAAAAAGTCATAGTTCAAGTATCATAATAGATATTTTTAAAATTCAAATACCACATTAACATTTTCATTATAGTTCTTGAGGCATTCATAATTTTAACCCAATGATTTTTGTTAAATAGAGCATTATTATTAAATATGATATTATTTAATTAAAAAACTTAAAATAATAAAATAACATCTTCATGTAAAAATGACTTTAGGGATTTTGTCTAGATGTTGAAGGAAATTTCAATATTATTCTTTACAAATGAATATTATCTTTAATTTTTTAACAATTATGGAAATTCTCGAGGGATGAATCTCTTTTTAAATTCTGTTTAAATATTGAGTGAGTTTTGAAGAATTTTTTAACATTAAAAATTTTCACTTTAGTACTAAATAAAGGATTTTACCTTTTAATTTTAAAAAAAAATAATATGCGGATATTTGAAAAATGAAATAAAATTGATTATTTATCTCTCTTTAATTATTTTCCCTTTATTTATTTTTACTTGTCTTTGTATATTTAATTTTTATACTCATCTATTTACTTATTTGCAACATTTATTTATGTTTGCATTGAATGCATGTTATTTTGTTTATTATTAACTATAATTATAAAATGGTAAAAATGATTTTGAAAAAAGATTTTTGAAAATAAAAATAAGATAATATCCTTAAATAAAATATTTTTTGAGACATTATTTAGATGTTAGAGGGAATCCAACAATAAATCTTTACAAAGTATATCACCTTCAAGTTCAACTTGAAGGATTATTGTGAGAAATCAAGTGGAGGAAAGTTTTCAAAATTTTGCATAGATGTTAGAAAAGTTAGGAAAAATTTTCAATATCAAATATTTTCATTTTATTTCTAAATAAAATTATTTATATTTTTTCAAAAAAAGAAAACAAAATTGACATTTTGTGGTAATGAAAAAATTAAGGGATTATTTTAAAATATTAAAATCAAGATAATTTTTTTTATCAAATATAGAAAGATAATAAGTAATCAATTGAAATTATTTTTTGTATAAAAAAAGCCAAGGCTTAAGAAAAATTAAGAAAGGAAATTTGCAAGTGTTGACCATTGAAATATTCAAACAAATTCTAAAACTTGATGAGATAAAAAAAGATTTCCCAAATTTAACATAAAATTTTCCAAATAAACAAAAACTTAGCAATCAAGGTCTAATATTTTTAAGAAAAATCACAATTCAAATAGAGTATCTTCAAGGATCAATGATTTTCAAACTTTTGGCATCGTTGTTAAAGATTGATTTTCTTTTTTTTTTTCTATTATGGATACCAAATAACTTAAGTCTTTATCTAACGTTTCTCTTTACTTTTATTGTTATGGCTCTTGATATTATATGAGATAGTAATAATATGCAATTTATTATCATTTGAGTTTGAGATTAAGCAAACTTATTAGTGGAATAGAAAAATGAAGAAATAAGCATTTAGAAAGTTTGATATTAGGATTAAACCAATATTAAGAAAAATCAAAAAGGAAAAAAGTTGAAACTAATAAAGAAGATAAAATGTCTGAAAATCAAAAGAATCAATAAGTCTTGAAAGATTTTACAATCCCATCGATAAATAATTTATATGGAAATTGCATAAAATAAAGATTCATTATGAATAATGTTTCTTTAACAATAATAGTACAAATTATTTAAATATATTCCTATCTTAAATAATTTATAATATTTAACTCAAAGGCAACACTCTAAGGTGCTTTTGATAAATTGAAATTTTAAATACTAAAATTTTAGTATTGAATTTTATCAGCACCAAATTTGTATTACAAAAACTGTTTGGTATGTAATTGAAAATTAAATACTAAATATAATTATATTGATTAATAATGGAAAATGTTGAATTTTAAAAATGAATAGTTTTGAATAAAACTTAAAAAAGATAATTGATACGATTTCCAAGCTTACTACAAGTAGATAGGTTGTATAAGTAATATAGATAGGAAGTATTAAAAATATCGTTTCCATAAGGATTGGTGCATAACCTAAGGATAATTATTATTTATACACCTATGATATATCTGTTAAACTGAAAATTTTATTTTCTAACTAATCTTAAATAAAATTAAAAATTACCAAATATTTAAAATCTAATTACTACAAATTATTAAAAAAAGCAATTAACTAAACATTAAAACTTACTAAAAATAAAAATTCTAAAAATAGAAAGTTAAACATTTAAGCAAATTTAACTAAGGTAAGAAGTAAAAAATTAAACACAATTAAAATGGAAATTAAACATAAAAGTAAAAAATTTAAATGCTACCTAAGTTCCTACCTGACCTAAAAACCTAAGTTCCTACATGACCTAATGTCATAAATGCTACCTTAATATACATGAAATGTAAATGAACATAAAAACTAATTTTACAAAATGACAATTGAGCTATAGTGGAGCAATCTACAAGTAACTATATTATAACTCTATGAAATAGAGTTATTTAGACTTGTTTTTAATGCTTAAATGAATGAATTTTGCTTAGATCTTGGTGAAATAATGATTTTTTACTCCTAATGTGCTTAATTTGTTGTTTGTAAGAAATCTTGAAAGAAAAGATTAAATCTTGGTGAATCTTGTAGAATCTCGAAAGTTCTTAATCAATATTGGATAATTCTTGACATATTTGAATGAATTGATGATTCTTGGAGTTTTTGGAAATCTTGGAGTTAAAGTGTGAAAATTGAGAAATATTTGCTTAGCTGAACTTATAGTAGTTAGAAATCTTGATGAAAATTTCAAAAAATTCATGCAAGAAACAAGAAAGGCATGTTTGGCTATGATTAAGGTTAGATTTAAATTTCAAGCTGAATGCAAGTTCATGGTAGCCTATGTATTACACAATGCTTGAGATTACTAATGAATGACATGGTAGCAAGTTTTTTCTCATTGGCCAAGAGAGATGACTTAGAGGCTTATGTGGCATGATTATTTGACAATTATGTCTTAAATTTAAAAAAGTCAAAACAACCCTTGATTTTCCTACATTGACTTGGAAATACTACCTATACTAAAATTGCACTTACTCCTACTTAGGGTGGAATTTGCATGGATATATAAAAGACTTTTAAAAAAAGGGCAACATGCACATGATATTTAAATTCAAAATTGATTTTCTTCTATTCAAGAAGAGTCTTACTTGAAGGCAAACTCCAAGAATTTTTCAAGAAACACAAAACCTATTTTAAGTTGAAAACTTGTTTCTAGTAGGTTGCCTATGGTTCTAATTAAATTAGAAACTTTTCTTTTCTCTTGAAAAGTTGTAGCCTACACCATTCTTCAATTTTAAGAGATTTAAATTTCAAGAAGACTTTAAGAAAAGTTAAGCAGATGAAAACTTTAAGACTTTAAGCTGCTTAAAGACTTAAAAGTATAAGACTTTTTGAAGAAAAAAAAAGTTGCAAGCAGCCTAAAGTTGAGACTTTGAGAGCTATTTATGATAGTTTAAAAAAGAACAAGACTATTATCAACAAAAGAAAACTAAACATACAACACTCTTGTCTTATAAGTGCTAAGTATAAAGATTTATCCAAATGAGATAAGACAAGTCAGCAAGATTAAAGCTAGGTCAACACTTAATCATCCCAAGAACTAGTTTGCATACATTAAAAGGAGCCAAGACAAATTAGCACAACAAAGATACTAGTTAAGAAGACTTTTTCATTCATGAATTCAAGCATGGCTGAACCACAAATAGATCTTACCAAAGCCAGCCATCCTTTCTACTGATCTATTAGGGTTTTTTATATTCTAGTTCTATAAACAATAAGCTTAGGCTTTAATAAAAAGCTATGGTTGGAGTGATAGACTAATCTTTAGTTTATTAGTTTTCTTCTGGCTTTTTGTTAAGTTTTTCTCTATAGCAATTTAAAATTGTTCAAGTTTCTTTTCATGGCTGAACCATAAATAAGTTTTACCAAAGCCAGCCATCCTTTCTACTAATTTATTAGGGTTTTTTATATTCTAGTTCTATAAACAATAAGCTTAGGCTTTAAGAAAAAGCTATGGTTGGAGTGATAGACTAATCTTTAGTTTATTAGTTTTCTTCTAGTTTTTTGTTAAGTTTTTCTCTACAACAATTTAAAAATTGTTCAAGTTTCTTTTCAATTTTCAAACCAACTTAAGTTTTTGCTTTCAAGTTTAAGTTCTATTCTTACTTTTTCAATTCAAATCAATTTAGTTTATGCAATTTACTAGCTATTTCTCTTTAATTTGATGTTTGCATGTCTTAATTCATAAAGTTTAATTTGGTTTGCATGTTTTTCTTATTAATCTAATTTGATTCTACATAATGTTTTAAGAATAATTTAGTTAGATTGTATGTTCTTAGGTTTAATTGAATTTGATTAAGGTTTAATTGATTTAAATTTGTTTAACTTGCATGCCGTTAGGGTTAATTAGGATTAAATTAGGTTTAATTTAATGAAGATAAACTGATAAGTTTAAATTCAATAATTCTTGCATGTTAAATAGTTTATTCAATTTCTATTTTTAAAGTTCTAAGGTTAATTTAGTTAATTTTAATTCATAGTAATTGCACATTTTAAGGCTTAAGTAAGTTTAATTTGCTTCTGCTTGTTTAAAAATTTGGTTTATTGCTTTTGTTTATGTTATTACACATGCATCTTAAGTTTAATTAATTTAAGTTAAATTCGATTCTAATTTAATTCATCTTTTTTTATTTGGTTCTTGTTAATTCTTCTTATTTGATTTGGTTTTCCTTAATTTGTTATCTTTACATGTATAATTGTTGACTTAGGTTGCTGCATTAGTTAATTCATAAGTTTTAGTTCTTGATTTCAATTAAAACATATAGTTTGCATAATTAGGGTTCTGTTCAAAATTGATACATGTTTAATTTAACTTTTCATGCTTAGTTTTTAGTTTTAACTTGCTAGTTATTTCGATTTTAGCTTAAGTTGATTGCATTTTAATTCACTTAATTACTTATTGTTTGCATTAGTTTAGGTTTAAATTCATATTAATTCATTTTTATTGCATGTTTTGAAGTTTAATTGCATTAGTTAAGTTTTGTTTTGATTAGATTGCATAATAATTCACTCTTATTTTGATTTCTCAAAATATAAGTAAAGTTGAAATAGTTTCAATACTTGATTCACTCTATTTCAATTTCCATGTAAATGATCTTAACTTATTACTTGTATAATCTATGTGCTCACAGAATCTTAATCATATATACAAAAACTGAAACTAAAAAGGCATAAAATGGTAAGCAAAACCAAGACCTTAAAATATAAGTTACATGAAACCTAAGCCCGTAAATGTAATGAAATGTAAACTAACCTAAAGGATTTGCAGAAACCAAATGCATGACCCTCAAGTAAACTTAAAAAAAAAACCAATAAGGTATAGGTGAAGTAAATGTAACCAAATCTTAAAATACCTACATGAAAACTGGAAACCAACAACACAACCTCAAAATAGGCTCAAAAATGAAGAAAGCATGTATAAGTAACAATTTGCAAAAACCTAATAGAACATGCATAAAAACTTATTGGAAAATTGAACATGGAAATGAAAGAAAAAAGGACATGAAAAGAAACATATATAACTAGGCATTAAATTAAACATGTAAAGAACATAAAAATGTGAAATAAGAACATGACTTAACCATAAAGACAACAAAGAAATAGCAAGGGAAAAGTCAATAATAGTAAATAAAAATTGGGCAGAAACTTAAATGAACGTGAAATGCAAAGTGCAAGTAAATAAACACACAATAAGTCGAACTCTTGAAGCCCTATGATGTTTTCATCAAACAAGCATATAAGGCCATCCCCCTCGAGCTTAAAAAAGCTCTAAATACATGCAAGAAAGCTGCAAAAATTGAAGAGAATTGAAGGTGAAAACTTGAGACAAAAAATTGGAAATAACTAAGAAAAATCAAACTTGCATTAAAGTAAAAAATAATAATAATAAATATTGTAAAGGAAAAGAACTAAACAAGCTTAATAAAGGCTTAAAGAACAAAGGAAACACTAAAAATAAAATAAAAACAAGAAGAAAATAAGTTTCCAAAGGAGATTTGGTCAGCCTGCAATAATGTTGCCATTAGCCTTAGAAGAATTACCTAGACTAAGGAAAAAATATAAAAGGGAAGAAGAAGGCTCTAACTAGCAAATGAAAATCCTTTTATAGCTTAATGAAAAGTCTTCTAATAGTTGATCAAGGTTCCAAATAATGAAATCTCAACCTTCTAAAAATGCCAAGTCACCAAAGTATGTTCTAGAAGGTGGATAGCTACCCAAAATTGGCATTATTGAGTTAACTTTTCCATCTGGCTTTCTCCCATATGTAGCATGTCCTAGCCAGTCATATAACTTGCTTCTTTTGCTCTATGTGTTAGCTAATTTAGCAAGCTTTTAGCTAACTTGGCAAGCTATTAAAGACTCCAAGGTAACCCTTTTACTTTTATAAATGGTCCAATGAAATTAAGTAGCTAATCAAGATAGCTTACACCATTTTCAGCCAATATGGGAGAGGTTTCTTCTCCAAGCTTTAAGAGCCCCATGTAGCTAATTCTATGTGGATCAATAGGCTCCCAATAATGTGACATCTTAATTGCCAGCTCAATTCCACATTAGATATATAGAAGAGACTTTAAATTTATGACTTATGTGATGATATCATCTTACAATCTCAAGCTTTTGATCTTACGATTACGATGCTTTTATTTGGTAATCCTTGTACATTCTTCTTAACCAATGAATTGTTATAAAATTTCACATCATCTAAGAAAATTACAACCTTTAAATATCTTCTCAAAGCCTTAAATGATAGCAACTAAATATGTAAAACTTCATCCCTTAGGTTCAGTCATTGTTTCATGCATATGCATTCTTTATGTAGCCCACTAGTTACCAATCCATCACCCTTTATCTATTTGAAGTGGTCAAGGTCAAAATAATTCATTAAAGAGCTCATGATCATCATTGATTCATCCTATCTCAAAGTCAACAGAGTCAACCCCAAAAGTCAACTTTTTTTATGATGCACTATAGAGTCCCGACCTTGCTACAACTTGGTCTACTTAGCTTGACTATGATATTTTTGGTCTAGTGGCATCCCTACTCCATCAAATTAGTGCTTAATAACCTTGATTCTCATCTTTTGATTAGTAACCTACACAAATCACAAAAAAAAAAAAAAAAGTTTAGGGGAATTTGCAAAAATTGTTAAGGAACAAGCTCAAACCAAGTATAGAATGGTAAAATTCATACAATAAAGCCTAGGATAATTCTATAAATCATAGAATGATCAATAATTTAGCTTGAATATAATTTTTTTAAATAAAATTAATTGAATATGTTTTGTATTAAGTGATAAGTAACTATTTATCTATTTATCTATTCAATTTTTTTTGTTGAAAATCTTCTATTTAATATGAGTAAGCAAACATATTGAAAAAAATTAAATTTTTGAAAATTTTCTTTTTCAATGTATTAAAAATTTTCAATACATTATCAAACACACCCTAAATCTCATCATCCAATTTTGTTAAGAATTATAATTTATCTAATTAATTGGTTAAAATAATTAAAAGCATTAAACACATAATAAAATATTCAACCTAAAAACACTAACAAACTAATATTAATAATTAAAAGAAAGAAAATATAGTATCATGATAAAAAAAATCTATCTGACACTCTAAGAAATAAATATAATTTATGTTCAAATAATAAAACTAATAGTAAAAGTTTTTAGCAAAATAATTGAAATTGACAAGAATAATTAAAATCGAAAGGAAATAAAAAAATAATTTAAATAGCAAAAAAGGATATCATGGGATTTGTTTACTAGAAAACATAGTGCACGTCTAACAAAATCTTCGAAGAGTGCTTTATAACTCTAAACTTTCTTTTTTTTCTCTCTCTTTCCTCTATTTCTTTCTTTGTTTTGCTGCTTTAAGCTCTATTTTTCTTTATTTAATTCTTTATGCCCCAAACTCTCTATTTACAGTGAAAGTTGAGCAATTTTTCTTTTTAAACAAGGGATTTTAAAATCCTATTCTGATAAGGATAAATATATTAGTTTTGTTGTTATTCAATCTCTTTGGATTCTTCTCTGACTTAGGTTTTATTTATCCAATCCAACCAAATTGCTCTTATTTTTATCATTCTACATAGGAGATAACCATTCCAAAATAGTTAGAATCATAATAAAAAAAATTAAATATATAATTAAATAGGTATATAGAATAAATAAAATTTAATCCGATAAAAAATCCTCAAACCTAAGATTTGTTAGCCCTTGAGCAAAAGAAGAAATTAAAGATAGAAAATAAATACATATAAAACTAATACCACTTTCAATATTGCCTTAAAGAATGCATAAAATACATAGTACAAAGAAAAGAACATATACCATAAAAGTTTAGCTCAATTCATGAATTTGCTCTAACTCAAATTATATATATGAGAAAGAATCAACTTACATAAATGTAAAACTTTTTAGTTTTACATTTTTTTTAACCATTGATTTCATTAAATCCAATGGATGAAAGAGATAAGTCAAAGGAGAAAAAATGGTTTAATCTCATCTCTTAGATCTATTAAAATTAATTGTTAAAAAAAGATATAAAAAATAAAAAGTTTTATACTATGTAAGTTAATCCTTCCTATATATATATATATATGTATATATTGTGTGTTAATACCAAATTTACCTTGCCATTTGTTATTGAAATCAATTCATGCTAAATAAGAAAATTATAAGAACATATTTTGATGGAATACAGCAAAGTGAAATTAATTATGCAATTTTAACCTTGTAGGAATTCACCTTCTAAAAAAGGTGGATACACCATTTAGGCTAAGTTTAGGTTTTTGATACTATTTTCTTAACAAACATTGTGAGATGCTAATATCTTACTAGACATAACTATATTCTCAAATCCAAACTCTATTTTTCATAGATAAAAAATTATCTTTTAATAAATCTTTTTGAAGGAATTTTTTTAGATTGTCAATCACATATAGTAAAAAAAAGAATTGGTGATGGCTTGTTGTGTTTTTAAAATCATCCTGTCCTCATAGAATATCATTATGACAATATTTATAATAAAAAATTATATCTATTTTCATCAATTTAAAAAAATTTCACATTTGTGTTTTTTATATATGTTATAAATAAAAAATTATAGATTTTATTTAAAACTTAAAAAAAAACTCATTACTCATTATTAGAAAAAATGTTTTTATAAAAAGTTGAAAAAGGGTAGAAGAGAGCAAACAATCGATTCTATTAATTTGATTGTAAATTTTTTAAAATTGACTAAACTGATTTAATCTTATTAAAAGCTGAATTGACCAAAAAGCTAAGGGAAACCGAAAGTAACCAAACTTAAGTTGATTAGTTATCTCGGTTCTGTTTGTATTAGTTATTTCTATCCTATTTGTGTTCCTAATGCTAATCTTAAAAAGAGTTTATAGTTAAAAGCCATTAATTTTATCAATGAGAAATTGACTATTCAAGAAAACATCAATAAAAGAAAATCTCAAAAAGAGTCTCTTTCCTTCTAAGACTTTTACTTTCCCATAATCTCTAATACAAAGACTCCCTTTAACCTTACTCAAACAAAACCCAAATAATTAATTAAAACTATAAAACACATGTTTACAACTAAACCCAATAATTTTATTGAACAAAAAATTGTAAAATACATAAGATTTTAAAAAAATATAATGAAAGAAATAAAACAAATAATAAAACAAAATTATCTATTTGATAATTTGGGTCACTGACCTTTAATGGTAAGCCACCTTCATTGGTGATGAACTTGCTAATTGAGCCATAAAGGAAAAGGAAACAACTTGCCATGTTGTATTTTAGAGAAACAAGGAAATAGAAAGAAATAGTTGAAAGGGAAAAGGTAAAAGGCTAGTTGGTGGTGGGTGAAAGGTTGGTCAATGATCACTAATAAAAGGTTAGGTGGTGGTTGTTGATTGTTAGAAGAGTGACTATCAAAAGGTGAAGTGAGGGGGTGAGGCTATGATAGAGCAAATGAAATGAGAGGAAAACATTTAGGCATGATTCATTTGGTTTCGTTGATAAAAAGGGTAAAATATAAAATATATATTTAATTTAATTATTGTAAATTGATTTTTTTTTCAGTTGATTCGAGTATCAAAATCTAATAACAAAAATCGATTGTCCAAACCACTAAAACTGATTGCCTAATAAGTTACCCATAAAAATTGAATAACTTGACCCTATTTAATAAATAAAGTTAGTCTTAATTGAGTTTTTTGATTTATTCCAATTTATACTATGCCCTAAAAAAGGGTAAAGAAAAAAAAGAGTTTGTTTTTATACATTGTTAGTGTAATTTTCATTTTTTTTTTTCATTAGCCATACCACAAGCAATATTAGTATGGTGATACACAGTCTTTAGGGTATATTAAAAGTAAAAAATAATTAAAAAATGAGATATATGCTGATTGCCTAATAAGTTACCCATAAAAATCAAATAACTCGACCCTATTTAATAAATAAAGTCAGTTTTGATCGATTTTTTTTTATTTATTCCACGTTATACTATGCCTTAAAAAAAGAGTAAAGAAAAAAAAAAGAGTTTGTTTTTATACATTGTCAGTATAATTTTTTCTACAAGTGTGATTAAAAGATTAACATATATCTCATTTTTTAATTATTTTTTACTTTTAATATACCCTAAAGACTATGTATCACCATACTAATATTGCTTGTGGTATGGCTAACACAAAAATTGAAAAAAAAAATGAAAAAACCAAAAATCAATAAAAAAATCTTAGTGTTTAGTTTTGTTTGGATCAAGTTCTTTTTTATTCTATTCAAATCAAATCAGATATTAAATATTTTAATTAGGTTTAGATCAAATTTCAGATCATGAAATAAAAAAATAAAAATATCATAATCAAATTAAATTATATTTTTATTGGTTTTTGTATAAATTTAAAATTTTTATAAAATAAAATATTATTTTTTATATAAATTTATTTAAATATATTAAAAATTGATATAAAAAAATTACAAAAAATTTTAAAGTTTTAAAAATAATATTTAAGGACAAATGAATTTAATAAAATCAATAAGATTCAATTCATATTAATTCAAATTTAAAAAAATAATTTAAATTTAAATCTAATTTTATAATTTTATAATATCACATAAAAGTGTATCCAATTCAATTTATGATAGTTGTTAAATTTAATGATCGTATATTTAAATCGTGTAAAATATTAAAATTCGTATATTTGTATTATATTTTATACAAAAATTATGTATTATAATTTATATCGATACGAAAATATAAAATATAATTTTTTTTATTTTATTAAATCAATATATAATTATTATTATAATTTTAAATTTTATCCTATTCGTATTTTATTTTTATATTATATTTTTTTCCTCTCACTTTACCATATTTTAAATTACTAAATGTAAGAGGGGCGCAATTGTCTCGTGTATATAACGAAGTTAAGTGCTTGCTGGCGACAAAGTTCCTGTTCCCAGAGCGTTAATTTCCGTTCTTTCAATTCAAAACTCTATAAAGTTTCTAATTCCCCATTCCTCCTCAATGGCCTCTTCCATTTTCAACAACAGCATCTCAATCTCGGTCTCAGATGACGAATCCGATGAAGTTGGCCGAATGCGAGTCCGAGTCCGGAGGAAACGCAAGAAACACAGCCATCGCCTAGTCAGGACCGAGTTGACTCATCGACTCATCCGTTGGTTCGTCAAATACTGGACGCTCCTCATATTCCTTCCGGCCGCTGTGCTGCTCATTTTTGAGGCCACCAGGATCGGTAGAAAACCCGGATTGGTCGTCAACTCGGAAGTTAATCAAGTGAAAGAAGCCAATTTGTTGGGGAACTCAGAACTTACTAAAGTGAAGGTACCGAGTGAAGAAAAGAAATCCGAAAGCAATTTGAACCGGCTCGATACAACCACTCGTGGTGTTAGAGAACGTAAGTAAAATATCAAATAAATCTCTTCCTTTGGTTACAGAGAAAATAGGAAATATTTAAATGACAAAATGTTTGCGGAATATATCAGGTTGCTTGAAGCTCCTACCAGCTGAGGAACTTGAGCATCTGGATATTCCAGTAGATGAAGAATCTAGCACTGGTCCTGTTAAAAGATTGGTGTACATAGCTGACCATCAAACGCCTACCTTCTCTTGGCAGCGTACTAATGGCACACGATTTAATCTATTCACCGGAAACCAAACCCTTGATGAGAGAGAGAAAAGTTTTCAGGTTTTGAGCCTTAATAAATAGAGTGATGCTTTTTAATGTTACACTTGCATTTTCTTTTTCTTTTTTTTTTTTTTTTGGTATTGTGGATTATGCTTATGCACGGAAATTGTTTGTCCAGGTGAATGAAACTGCTGTTGTACATTGCGGTTTTTTTAGTGTAAATGGTGGTTTTGAAATATCTGATAGGGACAAGAGTTATATGCAAACTTGCAAAATCGTGGTTTCTACTTGTGCATTTGGAGGGGGAGATGATCTTTATCAACCTATAGGAATGTCAGAGGCATCACTTAAAAAGGTGAGCATATGTGATGCAGAAGACTTACCTTTTGGCTTAGATGCTCAACATTTTATTTTTTATTTGAATTATGCACTTTGTTGATGCAGGTTTGTTATGTTGCATTCTGGGATGAAATTACGCTTGCAGTACAGGAATCACAGGGCAATAAGATAGGCGAGGATGGAGTTATTGGAAAATGGCATATTGTGATTGTCCGAAATCTTCCTTTTGTAGACCAAAGGTTGAATGGGAAAATTCCCAAGGTATGACGGGTATTCTGGATAGATAAACCCACAAAATAGTAGATGTTATTCACTTTTTGATCTCTAAACATTTTGCCTTTCTGGCAGCTCATGATTGCTATCAACTTACTCTGCATTTCAGAACTTGTTTAAACTCTTCTTCATTTGTACCAGTCAGTGTCTTATCTTGTATCCATTGCTCATCTTTTATTATTTGTTGGCAACTTTAGTCCATTATACTCATATATCCATGAAGTCAGTACTTTAAAATTGATTTTGACCTCAAATATTATCAATGGTCTTAGAGAAAGTATGATAATGTAACATGTGGATTAATGGCCATTTTCTTCGTTCATGTTCTAGTTTGCTTTGATGCTTATGCATCTGTGTCTCAATATATATGCCAAGAATTTTCATTAAGATTGTTTTAATGAGTTTGTGGCTATTAGATGTTGGCCCATCGGCTCTTTCTTCATGCAAAGTACTCTATTTGGGTAGACTCAAAATCCCAATTCAGGAGGGATCCTTTAGGTGTATTAGAAGCTCTTCTTTGGAGTAGGAATTCGGTGCTTGCAATTTCAGAGCATGGAGCTCGTAGTAGTGTCTATGATGAGGCGAAGGCTGTTGTCAAAAAACACAAAGCCACGCCAGAAGAAGTTGAGGTGCAATTGACTCGGTATCATCAGGATGGTCTTCCTGAGGACAAGAGATTTAATGGAAAGAAAGGTATTTGCCTGTCTTCTCTTTCTTGGTTGTGTAATAGATATCAACAATAAAGAGTAAGCTTTTCTATATTAAACGTCAATGGTAGTGATGATCCACAATTGGCATGACTTTATAATTTCTTGCGTCCAATATAAGCAGTATATTTTTCATCAATCCATGTCCCATCTGGTTTACATTGTCTGAATTCCACTGCTCCTTGTTTTTGAGTGTTGTAAATTTGTTATGCAGGACCTAGAAGGCAGCACAAAAGCCACTTGGTATTTTATCTGTTTGAAGGCTTTTACGACCTCAACCTATTTATCCCTGCTCCAGACCAACGCTTGATAAAATTGGGTCTTGCATTCTTACATATCTGTAGCCTAGCTGAACTTGGTGGCATTTAAGTTCTACCACGGCCATTTAATTAAACCTCTAAAATCTATGAGGCCAGTAATTGAAAGGAAGCCACTAGACCATTTTGACCTCCTTCGTACATAGTGAACAAATGAACAAATTGCTGAAAGAAGGGGGACATAATTGCTTGGACCAGTCCAGATAACTGGAATTTACCTGTAAACTTATTTTGGTGCGAAATTATGATTTGCATTTTGCTCTTTTGTGCAGCTCTAAATGAAGCCTCTGTCATTGTGAGGAAGCATACTCCTTTGACTAATATGTTGATGTGCCTTTGGTTTAATGAGGTTGTTCGTTTCACTTCAAGGGATCAATTGAGCTTTCCATATGTTCTCTGGCGGTTGAAAGTGCTAAAGAACATCAATATGTTCCCAGTCTGCACACGCAAAGATCTTGTTAATAGCATGGGCCACATTCGCAAGGCTAAGCCTTTGACAAATTGAAGTTATTGCTCTGATGCCACTACAACTTCTTGTCTATTACCTCAGAGATGCGGGCGGGCATATTGGCTGGGTTATAACTTTTAATCATTTTGTTATCTCCTTGCATATTTTGTAGGTGGCATTGGCCTTCAGAGTCTTCTTATCTACTTCTCATCGTCTCTTGCCTCTCCATTTTGTTTATTATTTAGGACAAATAGATTCGTTATTCTTTTGGTTATAATAAATTGTTATAGTGAATCTTGTGTCTGTGTACTAAGGTATCTGATTGTAAGATGGATCGATTGAAGCTTACACTTACTCTTACCTTCATGTACTCTGGCATCGATTGTTCAGTTATCAATTTTTCTTATACTTATTCCATTTTTCTTTTCTCCAGTTATCAATTTATCATATGGAAATTTTAACCCAAAGTTCTATTTGAGAATAAGCTTTTTAACAAGAATTTTGGAATGGAGGGAGGAAAGGGAGAGTCTAGCAGCTGAATTAGTTGATAAATTGGTTGTAATACTCATTCAACCAGATGAAAAGAATATCACGATTTTTTCTCCTATCTGTTTCTCTCTAGATTCTTCTCCTTTGTTCTCACTCTTTTTGATTTGGAATTACACTTCATTTTGGAGGAGTGTGATTGTTTTGAGCTTATTAATTTGGTATCGGAGCTTCAATCCTGGCATCAATGGCTGATAATATTACCACAAGGTTGCAGAAAGAGGTTAACAATTACAAACGAGATGCAACAGCTAAATAAAAACGTCGATAAAAAGCTAGAAGGCATGTGAGCTGAGATCCGCGTACAATCTCAAAAAATTGATGAATTGACAACTGAGTTTAGAAAATTCTATGATCGAATGGCCATATGAGATGAGAGTAAATCCACAAGGAAAAATGTTGCTTCATCACCCGGAATTCATCAGATCTTACCAGCTACTTCTTCAGCATCAATCTCTACAACCGTTCCGTTATCTTGGTCTGAGTCCTTAGATCATTTAAGCTTGAATGCCCTAAGTTCAATGGTGAAGACTTCAAGGGCTAGTTATTGAAGCTTAAGCAAATATTTTGAAGTTAAGAGGGTGCTTGAAAGTTCCAGGGTGAGGGTTGTTATGTTGAGCTTGGAAGGCAAGGCTTTGCAGTGGCACAAACATTATTTCCGAGTGCAAGGGGGACTTGACAAGCTTAGATGGGGTACTTATACTGTTGAAATGCAAGATTGATTTGTGAGTGGAGAATTTGAATATCTCATGGTCGAGCTGGTGGAGCTGAAACAGAGAGGTGGTGTGGACTAATATCATGATGACTTTATTAGTATCCTTAATCTGTTACAACTATCTGATAATTATACTCTTAGTGTTTTCATTAGTGATTTGAAACTTTAGATGGCACAATCACTCAGACTATTTAAACCAAAAACTTTTTCTTTTTCCAAATCTATCCTCCCCTTCATTTATTCCAGCCCTCTACCTAAGACCAATGTTCTACCTCCTTTACTGCATACTCCAAAAATACCACCTAACATACACCAAAACCATCTACCCTTACAAAACACCAGAAACCCTTACAAGATATCTAAACCACAAACTACTTCTAATCAACCTAATAGTCTGAGGTCTAATACTAGAAGATTATCTCATGCTGAAATGGAAGAGAAATGAAAGGAAGGGTTGTGTGATTGGTATGGATCAAAATACTCTCCTAATCATAAATGATTGTGAAAATGAGTGAAACTGAAATGCAGCCTGAAGCTAATTATCTTGTTAATAATGAGACTCATGTGTCTGAGAATGCCGAAGATAATTCCCCTGTGATTTCTATGCATGTTATGCCCTGGCACCAATGGTTATCAAACCATGAGTACATGGAATGATCAATAAACACAAATTTGTGGCATTGATCAACTCTGGCAGTACACAATTTTATTAACACTTTTGTGGTCAAGGCTTTGGGGTTTACCAGTTTGGCATGGCCATCGATTAATCGTAACCGTAGCTGATGGAAATAGTTTGACCGCTAATGGTATTTGTAAATGTGTGCAGTGGTTAGTCCAGGGAGCTTGTTTTTGAACTGACTTTATGGTGTTACCTCTGAAGGCTGTGACGTGGAATTGGGTGTGCAGTGGCTAGTGAAACTTGATCCAGTTGTACGAGATTTCAATGCTTTGACAATGCAATTTCAACATGCTTCTAAGTGGTGTCTACTACTACAGTATATACAGCCTGGATCAGTTCAGGTTATGGATGGCATACCTATAAGATGTTTTCCTTAATAACTGGTTCGAGTCAAAATGCTTATGCTTACTTGATGACAATCAATGCCAATGCTCAATTGTATACTCCCAAGTCTGACGATCAGGAAGATTTTTCTTACAAGTTGGCTTCAAAGCAGCTGTTGTAGGAATATCAAACACTGTTTGACTTACCTAAAGGGTTACCTCCTAGTAGGCCTCAGGATCACAGGATTCCCTTGCACAATGAAGCGCAAGTACTTCGAATCCAACCTTACAAGTACTCTGTCATACAGAAGAATAAAATTGAGAAGTTGGTTAAAAAAATGCTAGATTGTGGCATAATCAAAGACAGTAGCAACTCATTTGCATCACCATTTTGATGGTGAAGAAGAAAGATGGGTCTTGAAGGCTATGTATGGACTATAGATAGCTCAACCAACTAACCATAAAAAATAAGTTCTAATTCTCTTAGTGCATGAATTGTTAAATGAGTTGGTAAATGCTACATGTTTTACCAAGTTAGATTTGCGATCTGGTTACCACCAAATTAGGATGTATGAGGGCGATGTACATAAGATAGACTTTTATAAAAAATGAGGGCCATTATGAGTTTTTGGTAATGCCATTTGGACTCACAAATGCACCATTTACCTTTCAAAGCTTGATGAATTCAATCTTTAAACCTTATCTCGGAAGATTTGTGTTAGTTTTCTTTCACGATATTTTGGTATATTCACCCAATTAGGATACTCATCTCATTCACTTAAAGAGTGTCTTTGAGGTCCTCAAGGCCAACAATCTCTTTGTTAAGAAGAGTAAATGCCAATTTGGGGCAAGGGAGGTGGATTATCTTGGTCGTGTAATTAGTGGCAAGGGTATCTCTATGGACAGCAGCAAAGTTCAATTCATTTTGGACTAGCAATTGCCAAAGTCAGTAAAGGAGCTAAGAGGCTTCTTTGGGCTCACAGGGTAATGTAGGAGGTTTATCAAAGGATATGGCATACTAGCCAAACCCTTAACTAATTTGCTTAAAAAGGAAGCTTGGCATTGGACAGCAACTGCAACTTATGCTTCGGAACAACTTAAGATAGCTATGACTACTTTACTAGTTCTGGCCTTAACGAATTTTTCCTCAAAATTCACGGTGGAAACTGATGCCTTAAGATTGGGAATTGATGCTATTTTGACTAAAAAATGGGAGACCCTTAGCCTATTTCAATAAGGCATTGGCACCTAGACATCAAGTTTTGTTGGTTTATGATAAGGAAATGATGGCGGTACTCATGGTTGTCAAAAAAATGGCATGCCTACTTGGTTGGTAGACATTTCAAGATCAAAATCGATCATTAAAGTCTGATCCTGTTAGACCAACAAGCTGTTACCCCTGCAAAGCAGATGCGGGTGACTAAGATGATAGGATATGATTATGAAGTTTCCTATAAAAAAGGGACATCCAACATGGTGGCAGATGTGCTTTCCAGAATTCCAAATATACAGAATGCTCAACCGATGGCTATTTCATCTATAAGCACCAATTTGTTACTGGACATTCAGAACTCTTGAGAAACTGATATGAGACTGAAGAAACCCATTAGTGAGTTACAAGTCAATCCTCAACAGAATCCCAAGTATAATTGGCATGGGAATTAACAAAAGAGATAAGAAAAATTGGTTGTTGGAAGTGATTTTGGTTTAAGCCAGAATCTAATGGCTTGCTTTCACAACAGTCCTTTTGGTGGTCATTCGGGTTCCCAGGCAATTATTAACAGAATTTCCAATGTGTTATACTGGAATGAGCTACGGAAAGATGTTAGAAGAATGGTAAGGGAATGCATTACATGCCAACAACACAAGTATGATAATGCTGCAAGTCCGAGGTTGTTAAAATCATTGCCTATATCTAATAGAATTTGGACTGATATCAGCATGGATTTTATTGAATGACTTCTAAAGTCAGGGGAAAAGGAGGTCATACTGGTTGTGTTTGATAAATTGAGTAAACATGCTTACTTCTTCGCTATATCTCATCCTTTTACTACAATGATTGTAGCTCAAGTTTTCATGGACACCATGTGTTAAAATGACATGGGATACCTAATGGCATTGTGTTTAATAGGGATAAGATCTTTATGAGCATTTTCTGGCAGGAGCCTTTTAAAAGGCTTGGAACTTCTTTGAAGCTTTCAATAGTATATCGTCCTCAAACTGATGGCCAGACAGAAATGGTGAATAGGTGTCTTCAAACTTATTCGAGATGCATGACTAGTGAGAAACCCAAGAGTTGAGCTCGTTGCTAGCTTTAGCCGAATGGTGGTATAATATCACCTATCACTCATCCATTCACACATCTACCCATGGAGCTCTTTATGGACCAATGCGTGTTTCTTATCTAACTGGGGAATCACTGGTTGCCACTTTTGATAGGAGTTTGCAAGTTAGGGAAGCTGCTCTTAAAAGATCAAATTTTATTTACACAGAGCTCAAGATAAAATTAAGGTGCTGGTAGACAAAAAAAGAAGTGAACATGAATTTCATATTGGTGACTGGGTCTACTTGAAGCTACAACCGTATAAAAGCAATTTGTCAATAGCAGAAGTTACCTTAAGCTTGCTGCTCTATATTTTGGGCCTTTTCAGGTGCTAGCCAAGGTTGGTAAAGTAGTACACACATTGTAATTACCAACAGGATCCAGGATTCATCCTACTTTCCATGTGTCGCAGCTGAAACAGCATTTTGGCAACTGTCCCACTTAGTCCCAGCCTCCTTTTATAGGTACTGACGGTACCATTATTGGGGTATTAGTGTAGGTGCTTGCTAGAAACATGGTAAAAAAGGGCAACAAGGCTAACGGAGGTGTTGGTGAAATGGTCTAATACTTTTCTTTAAGATGCTACTGGGAAGGTGCTATACAAACTGCAAAAAAAGTATCCTGGTTTCAGCCCTTTAGGACAAGGATTGTTTTGACAAGGGGAACGTTGATGTAGGCCTAAATTAGGAAGTTAGTAGTATGGCTGTATGTAAGTCCAATAGAGTCCAGTTGTAAGAGTTTAAGTGTCATGTCTGAGATCAAGACGTAACACGATCATATTATCTCAAAGAATATTTCAAAGTAATACGAAGCTTTTTTTTTTAAACATTCTAAAATTTTTAATAAAATAATCTATCAAGTAAAATTCATATCTTTAATCTAACTGATAATACATCTTTATATATCCAAATACAAACCATAAAAAATACAAAACTATCTCTTAAGATCTCATTGGCCAACATATCCTCCGACGACTAAGTAATCTTTCTCATTTCATCTTCTAGCTTCACACAAGGTTAACCAAACTTATCACTTAGTCATCTGTAAAAAAAAAGTAAAAGAGGAATGAGCAAACCACAACGCAGTAAGTATATGCTCACACACGTTATTAGATCAAGCATCATTTTCTTACACATCATATAGATCATTCAAAACATTCATCAAATCATAATATCAAAATATTTCAAGATTATCGTTTTGTCAAATATTTCAGAAATTCATAAATCAATGTCAAAATATATCATTTCATAAATCATTACAAAATATGTTATCATTCAAATATCATAATCAAACCAAATCATGGATCAATCATTAAAAATCATCGTAAAACATCATCATCATAAATCATCATTATCATTGGTTTATCATTAGCTACAGTCACTATTATAACCCGTGACATTAGTCGTATCGACAATTTCATTCTCAGGATCATTGCTAACTATTATAACCCGTTAGTCAAGGCTTACGCTAACTACTATTACCCGTTAGCAGGGTCGTATGATCATGTCTTTGCTAACTACTATTACCCGTTAGTCAGGGTCGTAGAACTAGTTCTGGTGTCGATGATCCCACTTTTCAGGATGTAAAAACGTAACCATCACAAAATCATTCTTTAATCATAAATCATTTTCTCATTTCATTCATAAGCATGATCCATCATTTATATAGAGAAACACAAAATAATCATTTGCTTGATCTTATTTTCATACATAAAAAATAAAGAAATAAAAATATTCTTTCATTTAGAAACATATATATATATACATAGATTCGAAAATAAATAAAGTGTGTGAGATTCTACTTACCTCCAATCGATTCCACCACTTAGTTTTTCCCTCAAAATAATTAATGGCCTATCCAAGATCATTTCAACAGATCAAAATTTAATCAACCTTTTTTTAGACCATTTATACAAAAATCAACTAAGTTACACAAAAGGTTAACTTAATTAATTAATACTGGCAGCCTAACCTCTTTTCATTAAAACAGTCATATCTCAATATATCCAAATCGAAATTATGATCTCTTTAATGCGTTAGAAACTAGACTTGATAAACTTTCTAACCATATACGACAAACCTCGTAATTCCTTGTAGATTAATTATAACAATTTGAAATCCACGTCATACACTGCTGCCAAACAGCATGTATACCTTCTAATGAAAATTATATATTTATTCACAAAAAACTCCAAATTCAATTCCGCTTGTTTTATTGAAAAGTAGACTTAATAAGCTTTCCAAACATATATGGCTTAATCTATAAATCCTTGTATACAAATTAAGAAGAATTTCATAATTCAACCTTGATACTGTTGTCTTACAATCTGCATATTCTTAAATTAAAATTAGACAACTCTTCATAAAAAATTCGGATTTAACTTTCGTTTATTTCATTAGAAACTAGATTCAACATGCTTTCCAATGATATATAATAATCACAGTAATAATCTATTCATTAATGCAAAATTCTATTTTAATTCATTATTACAGATCACAATATCTCATTCAAAAATAAAATTGATCTAACATCTGAATCAAGTGATAAATTGGTTGCAATAGTTATTCAAGCTCTTAAAAGGGCTATCACGATTTTCTATCCTATCTGTTTTTCTTTAGATTCTTCCCATTTCTTCTAATTCTTTCTGATTCTAGAATTACAATTCGTTCCTGAAGAGTGTAATTGTTTTGAGCTTATCAAATTGTCGAAAAAAGGAAAAAGTGGCTTGCTGATCAGCACTATCCACTATCAATCGATAGCCCTTCGTGGATTACAAGAAGATAAAAAAATAATTTTTTGAATTATCTGTAGCACTTATCTCATGTTGTGGATTAACACAACTAATTTATCCATACTTAAATTAATTAATGTCAATTTATAAGTAATTATAGTAGTATCAAATTATGTTGTACTTGATCACGTAGTATAGTATGATTTTAGTTAAGTTTGATTTTGATATAATTTTATATTTAAACGTATAGTTGGAAGATATTAATTTTGACTAAAGTGTTAAAGAAAGCCTCTGCTCTTATCTAATTTATATAAAATTAGTAAGTTTCATAACTCCAGTTTCAAGTAGAGAGTAGTTCTATCTCTTTCTTTTTTGCACGTAGGTCTCCATTCGGATGCTTGGAGGAGGCAATGGAAAACATAAGAGGTTGACAACAATTCTGTGAACCTCAGTTTTGCGGGATTAAGCTCTCATCACTAATATAAAATTGACCTCAGTTTCATAACTTTAGTTTTGGTTAATTTTGTATTAGTAACTCGTTGATGTTTCGGGCAAATCCAACACTTGATATTAGAGCGAAATTCACCCGAAGAGTCACAAACCATTTCTGTTTATTACAACGCTGCCATTAAAACTCGAAATGAGTTTTTGAAACCCATTCCGTTTTTGACATTTTCAGCTTCAAATTGTTGTTCCGTTATTGGGGAGATGAAAATAAGTTGAAATATATAACTTTTTCAAACTAAAACGATGTGAAAATTTTACACGAAATCCTCATTTAATAAGTGAAGCGAAAAAGTATCTCAAGTGAAATTCATCCAAATTTTATATAAAATTTATAATGTATAAGTGGTGAATGCTTATAGAATTATTTTATTATGATTGAATAATTATAAGATTTTAATAAAAAAATTTGTATATGAAATGCACCTGCATGCATGTTGGTTGTCTTATTTATTTATATATATATGTTCATAATACTAAATATTTTAAAACTTAAAAAACTTGATAAAATTCATAAGTCACTTAATAAATGTTAAGAATATGTAAGTTATAATTATTATACTACAATTAACTAATAATTATTTAAAATTATTTAAAATTCATTAAAATTTTATATGAAAGTTACATTTATAAATGATTAATCCTACAAAATTTTTAGTTGTGATTGAACAATTATATAATTATATATTTATAATAAGAAAATTACACATGAAATGTTCCCTAAATACTACCAAAACCAAACACAATAAAACTGACTCTGATCAAATCCAATCTTGAAATTACGAGCAATTAAACTAACACTAGGATAAAATATTAAAAAAAAAAAAATGTAGGGGTGAGCATAATCGATTGAATTTGATAAATTGATTTGATTAATTTAATTTCAATAATTATTAGTTAAATAAATCTATTTAATCTATTAATTTGATAGATTCTCAATATTTAAAATTAATAACAATCCGCTAGAATTAATTAATTTGTAAATATATTATATAATATAAATATTTATTATTTGTATTTTTAGAAATGAAAAATATGAGATCAATGGTAAAATTATAAGAATAATTTAATTGAATGAAAATTATTACAAAAAATATTTTTCGAAATTAATATAGAATGAATTGTGAAAGAATTTAATTTTTGAATAAACTCACCGACTCTATGTGAATTTGATTATTTTCAATTATTAAATATAAATCGACAGATTCGGTTATTTTAGAGAATGTCAATTAAATCAAAATTTGATTTTTAAAGAGTCAAACCACCGAACCGTCACCTCTAAAAGGAAGAGGGCATGGAGAAGAAAACTCAAAATGGAAATGGTTTTTTTTTTTTTTTTTTTCATTTTCATTTTTCGTTCTTTAAATTAGATAAACTTAGCAAATATATACAAGGAAGCAAAACAGGTTGACAGAGAGAAACAACTGCCTTGATGCCTTTAAAGGCCAGTTTCTTTTATGTACACGTTGACTTAGGCCCCGATGAAACCTCCCTTGAAAAAAACACCAGAAACAAGGAGATCTCAACGCACATCATAAGGAGTGGTCAAGCTCTTTCGAAAGCTGGCATTGCTAGCCAGAGAAGAGACGGTCTCATTCTTACACTGTCCAACAGTCGGGAGTCATCTGCAGTCACTCCCTGCATCTGTAGCAAACAAACTTCGCCGGCACTGCATCCGAGTCATTAATCCCCGAACACCTTGTGTGCTGCCACACCCCACAAACGTCACAAGCCAACATCCTTTCCCCGTCATCATCCTTTGCTCCACAAATGCAATCCACCGTCCACCTCTCAATCCCTCTTTCCAACCTAAATTTACTTAGCCCATTTTTCCCAAGGCATCTCCCTCCAACCTTAACTGATTCTGTTGACCCCAACAAAAACTTGACCTGTGTGGTATCATCTACACCCTCATAGCCAAGCAACTCTTCCGCTTGGAATCTTTTGAATGCCAAATATACTTCCTGGAAGGCCTTTGATGCTTCCATCTTGAGCTCTGATACAGTAGCATTTACTGGTAACACTACCAGTTCTGCAGGTGGATCGGGTGCAATTTCTCCAGATTGATCCACAAGCTCCAACTTGCATGAGAGGCAAACTACAACTCCATTCCCGCTTGGTAGCTTCTCAGGCATGTAATCCTTCACAAATTGCTTGCAGTCAAGGAGCTTCTCCACTGAGTTGATGGCAAGATTTCTGGTCGTATCAGGTCTGTAGCTCAACATGGTTTGAGGGTGGAGCATGGATTCATACAAGAATTTAAGGTCCTGCTTAAGAACTTCCTCAGATGGGGGCCAGTTAGCAGCGCAAGTATCATTGGAAGTGGAGGTTATAGAATCATTTTGAGGCTCAAGTCTGTGACAGATCAAGACTACTAGTTAGTGTATGTACCATAGGAGATCATTATACTATAACTAACATTGGACAAGAAGGAAGGGATAATAATAATCCTATAACTATAATAATTAATTGTTCAAAGATAGAAAACTCTTATGGCTATATAATTTTCAGGCATAAAATACAAAATTGTGCCAGCCAAAAACATGTTTGTGTAAATTAGCAAGGCATTTAAAGAGACCAAATCACATACCTATACTCGAGAGCACCTGCAACAGGATTGTGTCTTGCATTAACAACCATTCCTTCTGCTGCTAGTTTCCCACCAAGTTCCATGAGGCAATGATCAAGGAGTGGTGGAGTAGCCACCTTGCAGACGGCTCCCCTAAGAGCACGGTAACTTACCCAATTGGAGCCGGACACTGCCCGAAGCACTCTAAACATAGCCTCTTCAACACGTCCAACATCAGCTCTACTCCATGGTAAAATCCCAGAAGAAGAAGTACGTTGTTTCTTGCATGTAGCACCCCCAACCATAGAGGAAGCCTTGTGGGAACCATGGATCAAACTCACCAGAAAACAAAAAAGGTCTTTTATATTTACAAGCTCACTCTTTGATAAAGACTGGTAAAATGAGATTATGTCTTGCAAGTGAGTGCTGGGTTTTGATCCTTGTGGAAGAAAGATGGATAATGGAAGGCTAGAAAGAGTTTCAACAGCTGATTTATAGGCATCTAATGTCAGGGCAAAACTACCAGCACCAAATTCATAACCCCAATCCCCATACCATGGACGGCCTTTGATAATGGCATGAAGTAGCCGGTACTCCAACCCATACTTTTTTGACACATCCATCACGCTGACCTTCCTGTTCATACGAGATGACGTGGAAAAGTAAGAAAATAACTCAATACCACGACTAATTCAATCATATGGTGAAATGCATCCAAGTATCATACAAACTTACAGATAAACAGTATTAACCAGGATACAGAACCAAATGCACTGATCATAATTATATTCGAGAAGAAATTTATAAGACAGATGCAAACAGAAAATTATCAGCAGCAAATGACAAGCCCAATCATTTTTTTGGGCCAGGAAAAGAATTTACACAAGCCCAATAAAAAATATCTCCAAATTACTTATGAAGTACTGATATAATTTTGAAGTGTTTGATGACCAATACCACATGATTTAAAAGAAGATATTAATACCAATCGTAACTAAGTTTTCCTTTTGTTATTTTTCTTTATTTTTTTTTGGAAGGGGGGGGAGGGGGTTGTTAAGGGAAGGGAGGTATTGGGGAGCTTAGATAAGATTTATGAAAATCAACTAACTCAAAATATGTATTTTGCAAAAGCTACCTAAAAATTGTCTAATTAGGTGCATTATTTGCAGACTTGTACAAAGTGAAGAGAGAAACAGCATAAGCAATAACATTGAAAAATACAATTCGCAAGATGAGGAGAGTGATCAGTTCTTGGACATAAAAAGATCAATTTTCTAAAGAAACAAGGACTACGATTTCTAACCTGACAGCTAGTGTTTTACATAATCGATCCCAGAAGTCCATGATATGACATCCTGAAAGAACCCTCGAACCCCCTTCCCTGCCATTGACCCTAAGAAGGTGGCCATAACCATTAGAATGGATTACACCATGTAAGAGATGTGTGGTGTCTTCCAATTGGTGATACACCCAATCCTCAACATCGTCTGTAGTTGTCACATGGCTGCATGACTTGCACCTGAAAAGAAGAATGATGCATAAAATTACAGCTTAGTTAACAAGATCAACAACTTCAAAATGATCACAGCCGACAAAAAGTTAATAGATTAGCATGATGACTCTTGTAAAGCCAACATGATATGCTAGTGCCCGTAATAGCCACTTAGCCCGTTTGGTCAAAGAAATTTACAAAATGTCCTCTGGAACAAACTAAGAGAAATTTAATTTTTCAGATTAAAACGAAAGAAAATTATTGCCAATAGGTTCATTTTTTTTTTCCAAAGTTGAACTCAAAAGGGATTTGATCATTGTCAACAAGAGGCTTCATGAGATACAAATTCAAGACAACTAACAGAAGAATGTGACCTTAAACAGCATGCAAAATCATAGACATACATGGGACAACATGCATCAAGCGCTTTAACAGGAATGAACTACTATCAAGTATCTTCTTGTTTCTATCATTTTTTTTAACCAGTAAATTCAACCGTGGAAACTAACATATGACTATCGTATCTGGGAGATCAAAGAAAGTTCCACAATTTTGGACAATTACACATGGCATCAAAGTTCAGACCACCTGGAATGTTATATTGGAGAGTAGACAACTCCAACAATCCATGCATGTTATGGAACAGATTTACAAGATATGAATATATAGAAGAAATCACAAGTATGTATAAAACATAACATTATAAATGGAACAGGAAGATAAATATTTTAGTTCAGAGAAACCAATGTAAGGATAAAAGAAAGAGTTAGACCTTAATTCAGAGAAATGCAGGACATCCCCACAGCGCACACATGGTTTATGGTAGCCACAAATGGAATTACCATCAGCCTTAATTATAAAGTGGTAGCGCTTTGAACATACTGGATGGCCGCTCCATCCTAAAATCAGGATTAAAACAATATAAATAAATAGTTTACCAAAACTTGTATCACTAAGAATTCCATTTATTTGTTAATAACGCAATAATAATAAAGTCATCAGGCAGAGGCTGGACTATGCTCTAGGCTCTACTACATCAAGAAGGTGTCTATGAATTCACACAATTATGCAACTTGTGTCATACTAAAAGGAAAAGTTGAAGTAATCTTTTCCATTTGTTCTAACGCAGACCAATACAAGAAGCATCTGGCAACAAAGAGATCAAAACGCCAATCCTAGTTTCCGAAAATCATAAGTTGTACAGATTTTTTTTTTCAAAAGAACTTATTATTACACCTGCACACTCTTTTAGCGAAACCGAAACTTAATTAAGTTAGTTTATATAATATACAGACATCCTTAAGAGATAGATATAAAACCCGAATCTTAATTTAATTAGTTTAGGAGCTTTAAGAGATGATATTAAAACCGGAGCTTGATAATTCAATTAATTTAATTAACCATGCCCTTAAGATATACATCCAACAGGTGTGAAACTATCCGCATCTCCTTCCCTTCCGACTGAGACCTCTTTGTTTAAAAAAAAAAAAAAAAAACCTTAATAAAAATTTACCACAGCTAATAAAAAAAAAAAAAAAAAAGAGGGGATTGCTTAAAATGTATAAAATAAAAAAACGTGGCTGGATGACCAGTCAAAAGACAATTGGATGATAATAAGCATAAAAGAGAAACTTGGCACCACAGTTGAGATTTAAAATAACAACATACCACTAAAAAACAATTAGGAAGGGTATTCGGTAAAATAATAACATAAAAGTATAAATGACAGCTGTCTGGCGTACCATCATGCACAATCAAACACACGTCCCCCTATTCCCTACTCCCACCACAAATAAAATATAATAATATGCTTAAAACAAATAAAATAATCATATCAACCTAATCCACATCAAATAATAATCAAATGTCATTTTGAGGAATTCAATTTACTTAAATGTCCTTCAAATATTATCATCAAAACTGGGCCCCACCTTACCCACACCTACAAGTTTCCCTTTAAGCTGCTTCTATCTCGTCTCATTTTTCCTCACGAGATATTCACAACTCCCAAAGGTCTTACCATTTGTTTTTTCGTTCCGATTTATAAACATAGTACTAACAAAATCATTTACTAAATTGTCTTATTACGTTTATTTATTAGGATTGCTATTTTCCCGCCATCTGCGAAAAATGCTACCGGCAACCGGCAACCGAGAAAAAACCGAAACCCGGAAAAAGTGCCTAGAGTTGCGTGTAAGAGACAGAATCGGTCAATGACTCGGTCCGAGTCCACTTACCACCGACTCGGCACTGGTCGCAGTAGATGGATCTAGATCTGGCGACATCCTCCTCCACCACGTCTAGACAGATCATGGAAGAGGAGTCAGAGTCGCCCGTCGCGTCACCGACTCTGAAGAGGATCTGCCATGTCATAAGATGAGGAAAAAGCGACGACGGAGGCGGCATGTGCGCGTGTTTCATTAGAAACGACCCGACGTTGGTCCGAAACGGCGTGGAAAAGCTAGATCCAGAAGCAGAGGAAGGGAAGGTGTGGAAGTTGTACAGATCGGCTGTTACTCTCCTCTTCATCCTCTTCATGGGCATGCCGTTAACGACCATAGTGGAGAGCGTGGCGCGTGAACCAGATTCAGAGCGCGTGGGATGAGTTCTGACTGGAAGAGAGTGGATCGGATGAGGTGAGGAGAGCGTTAGCGGTATAAAGGGACGGACTGAGAGGGTGAGAGGGAGAGGATGAAAAAAGAGAAGGGTTTGATTGTTTAGCGGTTATTTTTGGGATGAGGGAGTGAGCAGGTGTGCTTTGTTTTGATCATAAAAAAATATCAATCAATCAATCAAGAGTTTGATCTGATATGATGATATGGCTGGTTTTTTTGGGGGTTTTCTCTTTTTTTCCGCATCATAAATACTAGTACTAGCTTTTGTTTTCTATCGTGGGAATTTTCGAGAGGAGTTTTATTTAAGTCGGTTTTGTTTTTGAAAAACGAGAGAGTAGATGGGATCTCATTTTTTATGGTTAAAACAATTGCTTAACTTAATCCTTAAGTTAAAGCCTTTAAGGGGCCTCCCTATGATACGAAATTACAATATTACCCTCAAAGAAACACCAAAGCAAAACCAAAATGATGTGTTCTAAAGAGACATAAAGACACACGAAGGAAGAAAAATAATAATGTAATTGAACGGGAAAGAGCAAGCGTTAATGCAACTTCCAGGAACGTTCGCAATTCCTAACTCCTTCTGAATGTGTTTGGTCCCGCAAATCAATGTTTTAAAATTGGGAAATTCTAGACACAATTATTTTTACTCTTTACATCTATGTGTTAAATATTTTTTTTTTAACACATTTTAAAAATATTTGCTTATAACAATCAAACACTTTCAAACCCTTCGATCTCTCTGGTCTAAGCCAAACCCTTTAATCTTTCTCTCGTTTCATCAATTTCTCTCTCCAACAATAGATCGAAACTCTCAAGTCTTTCAATCTCGATTTTGAGACAATGTCACGATTGAATTCGTAGGAAAAATAATATCTGAGATAAAATTAAAAATTTTTTTTTTATTTGAATCGAATCGGATTAAATTAGTGTATCATTGCAAAAGATATTTTAATCATATAGATATTATTTTTCTATGGTTTCAAAGGTGGATGATTCAAGATCATTATGTAAATATTGGAACATTACAATCAAACAAATTAGTTGACATACTTGTAGATTTTTGAAAAAATAAGATCTTCATTTTTACTTTTTTTTAATGTTAACTAGGAGTGAAGAGGGATATTAGCCAAATATTATTAAAACCTTAAAAATCTTTTCATTATAATCGTCAAATTACATTAATCTAATAAGATGTATAAAGCCCACATATAAGTGATCACAATCAAAATTATATGAGTTCTAATGCATGTTTCACTAAATTTATAAATCAATTTATTAGACATTAAAATCACCGATTAAGAGTAGCCCATATTATGAAAAATTTTAACATTTTCTCACTTTGACTAAATTAATTGAGTTGTTTGATTTTAAGAAAATATAATTTAAAAATAAGATGATTGATTAACTTTAACTTGATGTGATCACAATTTTAAAAACAATTTAGCCCTTGAAAACAACATCTTAGATGATCTTTCCAATAAAATTATCTAATACCAAATCATGGTAACCTTTATGGCTTTTATTGACATAAAACCAATTCATGGTTATAAATACCAAAAACTCTATTGACAATGGATCTTAAAATTGCAGTGTGCTAAGAAAAAAAAAATACCTAAATTGGATCTCATTATGATATTTTCATTGTTAGTGCTTTTGTCAATTTTTCTAAACTTATTGAGAAATCTTCATGACATCCAAAAGTGCCTATATGTCTCTTCATAATCTTAGAGATTATTTGTCGATATCACTTATAATACATACCTAAGTGACATTATAGTCATACTTGAGACAGATACTAAGTCTTAAGTTTTTATAATATGATGTGTCAATATAAGATGTACACATACAATCAAATTTATACATAAATAAACAACTATGATGAACATATAAAACAATTATGTCCATTTAACTTGATGATACCTTATTGACTTATTCATCTTAAGTTATACCTTATAAGTAATTAACAATCACATGCGATGCATTTAATAAAATAAAAAACCTAAAATAATAATGGTTTCAAAATCTAAATTCTCAATACATATATTGCTATAATCAACCCAAAACCTTAACATGTTATATTTTTCATATCTACAAATATCCATATTATAAATTGACAATATCATATTCTCACATAGAGAAAATATATCATCAAATAATCAAATCACAATGACTCCCACTAATATAATGAATCACAAATATGCTCTAATCAGATTTTGAATAATAATAAGTACACAACAATAAATGCAGTCATAATAAAATTATGTATTATCTACCCTCATATCAATGTCATAACTGCTATTGTTTTTGAACTTTTATGATGTCACTTTAATAAACCAATTACAAATTACTAACAAGTTATGAGCAAAATTTTCATATTCATATGTTTATAAAATTCAAAATTCTTAATGTTTCAACATGAGATCATTTTCAACAAATTTGGAATTCACTTGTTATCTAACTTTTATGTTTAAAATGTACTAAAGCTAATAGCATATGAACTCCCATTAACCTTACTCCAAAATAATAACTTTAAGGCATTTATGAGTTCTTATTACTTTAAAAAATATGTATAGAAAACTTATATGGATTTTTATTTCCTTTAAAAGATTAGTTTTGGTATTAACAAAATAATAATAAAAAATATCAAAACCTTCTTCTTCTTTTTTCTTTTAAAACCTTCATATTATTCTTTCTTGTAACTTTCAAGATTGAACTCAATATATAATTCAAAACAAGGGAAGTGAAATGAGAGAAAACTATAAAATTTTTATTCTTTCTTAAAAGTGAACCAACAAAATTCGAGGATGATTATCAAAGAATGAATTGAACCAATAAAAAGCAAAACTAATAGTTTATATATTTGCACAAAATTCATTCCTCAAAACTCTCACATGTGTGGTAGGTATAAAATAATATTTTTCTCCTCATATGTGAGTTCCTTAAAAGAAAATATTTAGTTTACTTTAAAGACATATTATCAACAAATGACAATAATACGCTATTTAAAAATGATACTTGTTTGGTTTAATAATATTAGTTAAGATAATCAAACTAATATATCAATTACGAATTAAACAAACAAAAGAAATATTTGTCAAAATGAAATTATATTTCAACAACTCTCAATTTTACTTAAAATAAATTAAGATATTATAACATATCTAAAATTTTTGTGTGTGAAAGCAAATCATTTTGGCTATTGTTACGACGTCTTAGGACCTATGGGTGATCTAAAAATTGAACGAATTGGGAATTGGAAAACAAGGGCTAAAAAATATTTTTGATGAAAATCAAAATGAGAAGTCACCATCAATCTTTTTTAAGGTGTGATTGATCACCTAAAATTTTTGTCCTTTTTCATAAAACATTTAAAATGGGTTTAAAAGTTTTATGAAAAAAACAATTTTACGATCTGTGAAATCATAATTATGTCTTAGAGTCGATTATGCATGAAGAAGGATTAATACCCCAGCAGTGCTCGTCAGATATGGTACCAATTAATTACATATTATTCTTTAATTTTGCTAAAGATGGTCTTATTTTTTTAATGTTTAAAATTAATTCCTTTTCTTTTTCTTTTTTTCGAAAAGAAAAACAAATCAAATTTGGGATTAATGATGTATGTAACAATTACAAATTACAAAAATGCATGTAACAAAATATTTACAAATGCATGTTTCAATTTTGAGATTTCAAGTTTTGGGGTTTCAAGAAAAATGCATATAATAATTACAAATTACAAAAATGCCATTAATGATGCATATGCTAGAGCATGACATGATAACAAAACATTTACAAAACAAAGCATTTACAAAACCAAATCACAAATAAGTTCTATATGAAAAATTCAAGAGAAAAATGGATCAAACATGAAAATTTTTTGAAACTTGGTTTGAATGTGCTACCATTCGTTTATCACTTAAACCCAACCAAACAGCTTAAAAATTTACTCAAACCAACCATTAAAGCAACATTTTTTCATTAGAAATTTAATTTAACCACTTGAAAACTTGAAAACTTGAAAATTATAGCTAAAACGCGATCCATCAATTATGAATCAAGCAACAAATGCTCACCAAACCAAGCACAAGGTTCGGCCAAAAAAATAAACATAATGGCCAAAGATGTTTCTTTAAACATATTTTAATTCCATTTCATCCGAACAAGCAATATATACTTATTCACTCATCACAAAAAGACATTTGGATCATGAAAAGGCATTTATCAAGCATAAAGTAAGCTAAAATGACTAAGAAAATATGAACAACTTAAACATAAGCCAAACACCATCATATATCATAATATTAAATCATAAACTAAACAAATAACAAGTGAGCCATCAACCAAACATACATAGCAAAAGAAGCAAAGAAAACATTTGGAGAAAAAAAGCCAAAAAAAATTTAGCCATAATGGAAGAGATTGGCTTAACCTCCAACTTGGTTTTTAAATGGTGAAGTATTTTGTTTTTGTTTATTTTCTAGCTTCACTCCAACTATTGATTAGTTGGATAAAGTTTGATTCAAACTTTGAACAAGAAAATGAACTAAACCTTCAAGAAAAATAACAAAAAAATAGATAAAACAAAATGAAAATGTAATGAAAATGTAACAAGGATGCAAGAAATGCAAAGATGGATGTTGAAAAGTTATACCTTTCAAGCAAAGAATTTTTGTCCTCTTTTTTCCTCGTAATTTTTTTTCTTTCTCTCTTTTATTTTTCTTCATGAACTCTCCTCTGGTTTTTTTCAATGTAAAAAATGCCTTATATTATGAAGGATATGATGGAGAAATATCTTTAAAAAATTAAATCTTGGTATTAGGATCAAAGCTCACCCAATAGCTAAAATTTTTCCCTTGATTTGGTTTCAAAAAGCCAACTTTAACCATTTAATCAAGATTTCCTATGTGATCTAACGGTTTAGATTGTTCATTACAAAAGTTAGATTTTTATAGCCATAAAATCTAGTGAAAAGACCATCTTAGAAATAAATGCTTTCATGTTTATTTTGTGATTTTAAAGGAATAAAAATTATGAAATGATATAAAATTAAGATCTAAAATTTTTCATGAAAATCAAACTTTGGGAAGGTCAAATTATCTTTAAAGTGTATTTTAGTAATTTCACACCTCTCAAGATATTACTGTAGTTTTGAATGCATAAAAAATCATGAAATATTATAAAAATATTATATGAAAAGTTTCATGAAAAACTAACATAAAAAAAGTTAAATTATGAAATTACCCCTAAGGGGTATTTTAGTAATTTCACATCTTTTGAGGTACAATCAAGCTTTTCAACACTCTAAAAATCATCAAATAATATAAAATTATGATATGAAGCTTTTTACAAAATTTTGACCTTGAAAATGTCAAATTAAGAAAATACCCTTAAAAGAGCATTTTGGTAATTTCAAACCTCTCAAGGTGCTGTCTGAGTATTTAATACATCAAAAGTCATGAAAATATATTCAATTATACTTTAAAAGTTTTCACAAAAATCTAATTTCAAAAAGGTCAAATTACAAAAATACCTTTAGAGCATTTCAGTAATTTTACACTTCCCGAAGTGTAATATAGACACATATCTGTATCCGAGGTCAATTAGGTTGATTTCATTTTTGTTTTTAGTACTATTGTTATTATTGTTACTAGTATAGTATATTATTATAGTATAGTATAGCATATTATATTTATATTATACTATCATTATGATATAGTAGGGTATATTATTATAGTATATTATTATTATATTTATTTGCTTGACTTTGAGAATATCATAATATTTGCATGAAGCTCCAACAACATTTAGCAAAGTCCAATATTATAAAAAAGTGAAGCAACTAAATCTTCATTTCTTGTAACAACAACAAGAGCTAATTGAAGTTAATGAGCAAAGTAATGAACATAAAATGCAAACTTGTTTTCCTTTAAAATTAAACTTTTCAAACCATTAAATTCACTTCGTATATTGATAGCACCATTATAACATTGTCCATGTAATCTTGACAAACTCAATCCATGCTTAGAAAATAATAACTCTATTGTTACCTTAAGCAACAAGGCAGTAGTATTTGAAACATGCATAATATCCAAAAAATTTTCAACTACACAACTTTTTTTAGTTATGCAATGTAAAACAAGAATCATTTGTTCCTTATTTAACATATTATGGGATTCATCAATCAAGATAAAAAATAAACCATCTCTTAAATCATTAATGATAACTTCTTAGGAAATGCCAAAATTACAAAACTCTGAACAACATGGCATAAACTAAAAAAAAATAATTAGGAAATCAGTAAATTTAATTTTATACCTTGCTCACCAAGGCTAATTGTCAACCTTCCTAAAAGGTTAGCACTTTACATGTTCTCTCTTCCTTTTCTTGATATTTAACACTATTCTCTCTTAAGCCTTCTTTTAACTTTTTTTGTATTTTGTTTCTTTCTTTTCTCTCTTTTTATATTGAAAATGAATATGCAAGCAAAAGACAATAATGAGTTTTTTTAGTTTGCTATTTCTTTATCCTTTTTTGTATATTTTAAATTATTAAAAAATTAAAATTAAATATTTTTTCTTGCACAACAACACATGAAGAAAAGATAACAAAAAGTCTCTTTAGTTGCCTATTACTTCAGAAAAAATGATAAAAATAAAAAATACACATTTTTATTGGCTATTATTTTTTAAAATTATATATTGACCTCAAATATGATTTTAGTGAGGTTAATTTTAATATTTCTTCAAATTTTTGTAAATGTATTAACTGAAATTGAACTTTTTCAGTGAAGGTCAATTGACCTCACATTTAAAGCTTAACTATGCCCTTATCAATTCTTCTACGATAATGAAATACAGTAGAAAAAAAATAGTGGAAAGAATAAGAGAAATAAAATGAAAATTTGATTTATAGCAAGTTAAGATTTGTAAAATATATAGATGTAAAGAGGATAGGTTTTACCAGAAAATTATAAAACGTTTTGTTTTCCTAAATAATAAGATAATAGCAAAAGAAATTGTCTTGGTTCTTAATAGTGTGGTGCAACTGGAACCAATAATCTAGTATTATATACATGCCATGATCTTAAAATTGGCCAATGACCATAAAACGGTTTAAAATCTTGACTTTAATGATAGGTTGATTTGACTATATGGTTGAACTCAGATGCATGTGTTAAAAAGCCTAATTCATCAATTGCCTTAAATATAAAAAGGTTAATGTTATGAATAACCTCTGAATAATATTAAAATGTTTAATATGTATCTAAACTTTAAAAATCTCTAATATGCCACCTAAATTATTAATTTGTTAACAATGTACTACTTATCTCTTACATGGTTACCTCTAAATGATGACATGTGACGGATAAACAATCTTCAAGTATCACATTAGTAAACAGATTCATAGTAAATGTACTACATTAGAGATTTTTAAAATTCAAATATCATATTAAATATTTACTATAATTCAAGAATGATTTGGAACATTATCCAAATATAAAATATGAGTATGTGGCTAAAAAGAATCTTGAAATATGATAAGAGTGTGAAGACTTTTTATATTTTTAAAGTGGCTCTTCTCTTATTTGTTTTTTTTTTTTCCCTCATTTCTCTCTGACTCTTTTGTCTTTTCTTTATTAAAAGTTAATTATACATTTAATACATGAATTTTGAAAACAATATAAAAATTATACTTAAAAAAATAAAATTAACATTCTCAACTTTCAATTAAAGATCATATTAATCCAAACTCTAATACCATTAATACAATCAAGTTATGTAGGTTATGTTTGATCAATATTATCTAGTTAAATGTTCATTACCATACAAAACTACCAACATTTTTTTCAATATAAATTAATTCTTTTCATCTAAACGATAAATATTCTATTCAAGATTGGTCAATTATTGATTGTCACGTGATATTCAGACGGCATCTACGTGAAAGTTTTACAAATATTTAACATATTTATCTTTGAAAAATATTTCCTCAACTGAAGATCAAAATCACATTTTTTTGCCAAAATTTTCCTAAATTGAGGCTTAAAATCTCATCATTCAACTTCTTTCTTTAATTGATCTTCTTTCCTCATTTTTTTTTCTTTTTCCCATTTTTTTACATCTTTTCTCATCTTTTTTTTCATTTTTTCTCTTTATTCATATTGACATCTTCACCAAATGTCAAATCAATTGCATTGTCAAATCACAAGCCTGCCTTTGTTCAATATATGATTTTCTAATTTGAGCATTCGTATTTGATTGAAATTGGCTTTTAAGGTACATAAGCTAAAACAATAGGTAATGAAAATGGCTCAAATAGGCTTAAAATACTTGTTTGAAGGGTTATAAGCCAAAAGATCACTTCTCATTATGTGAATAACCATAGCATTTTGCCTCGTCAATTTTTTTCTTTATTCTTTATCATTTTTCTTTCTTTTTTGTATCTTTTCTTTTTCACTTTTTCATTTTGCACTTTATCATCATTATTTTTCAATAAGGATTTAAGCAAAATAGGCTTTCTTTTTCTTTCCTTAGATCATGAATGTCACTTTTTTTTTTTTTTTATGAACAGGTCTTTTTCCAAAATTTACCTTTTAATGTGGAGGGTGATCATGGATGGGTTTGTTTCTAAAAAATTATAATAAACTTAAAAGGGTGACAAATAGACAAATTGACAATTTTACTTTTTATATGAAATGTAAAAAAAAAAAAGATGTTCATTTTTTATTTCAAATATGAATACTCTTATTGAAGAATATTTATTAAATAAGAGCAAACTTGTGCATAAATAATTACAAAGTGTCACATACTACATTACTTTCATCATTGAATAGGAGAAATTTCATAAATTTTATCTTTTTTTTTTCAATAATCTCAATATATTAAGGGTTTCAAATCATTTATTTCATCAATATGAATGATGTATTCAAAATTGAATCCTAAATTATTATTGTGATTGTTTGAACATTCATTGTTTGGAATGTAAAAGTGAGTGAAATATTAAAGGATATGTAAAAGCAATGGAATGAAAAAAAGAAATGTAATAACAATGCATTTGCCATTTTATTGAAATGATAAATGAAAGATAAATAAAAGACCAATAATTAAAAGACTTAATGTTCAAAATATTTAAAGACTTGCATTATTTCCTAAAAACTCCTAAAATGACAAACAACTTTATCTTTATCATAAAAACCACTTTAGAATTATGTCCCTGTATAGTTAGGCAAAAAATTTTCAGTAACATTCAACCGTAGTCATTATCCAAATTCACCAAACTAGCTTTGACCAAACTTTGCACTTTATACTTTTATGCGATTCAATTTTTTATATAATGGCCCACAAGCCTTAGATGATAGTCATAAGTTGCATTAGCATCATACCGCTTATGGTAAAGGGACACTAAAGGTTCCAAATAAATTAATGCAACTAAGTATTATAACTTTGTGTATGTTATAAGAATTAGATCAATAGGACCTTTCTCTTTTTTGTTATTTACCAAGTTTTTTATAGAGCAATTGGTTGATTTGGAGGTATAGAATTAGGTGCAAGTGTTTGAAAGTTTGTTTACAAACCTAACTCTATAACTAGTTGATAAATATAAGAACTTTGAGAGATGTTGTTTACGACTAAGTGATAAGGCTCACTAACATGCTTGCTTTCAACTTTTTTTGCTTATTGAAATCATCCAAATTAGGGACATAAGTTGAATTTGATGCTTTCACTTTTGGCATACACATTACATGCCCTTGTTAGTGAGCATTGGTAGTTGACGAAGGTATACTAGAATACAAATAAGGATATCTTCTAGTAAATGTCATTTGTGGTTGTGCCTTTAAGATGTTTGGGCCTAGTACAGATCAAAACTGGGTGGATAAAATGGATCATCAGTCTTAGCTTCTTCAATCATTACTTTGCCTTTGTTCAAATTTTTTAACAACTCTGTTATGTGTTCTAGTTATAACTTCATTTCTGTTGGTGCTTTTCCAATTTTGTTACATAGAGAGTTTGTTTTTCTTCCATAATTCTAACTTGATAGTGGGTGTTGTATCGCCTAGATTATTCACATAATTAAATATCTTTGAATCTTTATTATCACAATTAGGGCACTATATTATTATATGTTCATGCAAAGGAAAAATTCACAAAATTATCCTTAAACTTTACATAAGTTTTTTCTTTTTTTAAGTAGAATGGATATGCATGAAAAAGTATGATGCAAAACAATCTCTAATAAAAAATTTTAATTGTGATGATGCAAATGCATGAATATACAATTGAAAAGAATGCGTTAGTAGATACAAGGTATTCAAAAAATAAAGAAAGAAGACATTTTTTAAGAGATGCCCCTTCATATGTCCTATTTTGAGATTTTTTATACAAAAAAAATGGTATGACTCTAACTTATGGTTGGATTATTAGGGTTTGTCCACATGCTAGGTTTGAAAGTTTTGATAATATAAAAGTCCCCAAATTGTTCTTGACTTAATTGTCTATGATAGACTAATAAGGTACCCCAATTCTCACCTATTATAGGCTCAAACAAAAAAAGTTCAATTTGGGTGGGAGTCTTTTGCTAACTTATGTTGAAGTTATCATTTCACAAGAATGTAGGTACTTGTCCTTTCCTAAAAGACAAAGCTTGAGAATACTACTTATGCATGCATATGCAAGTATGGTGTGTGCAAAGAGAAAGGTGAATTTTTTAACCATTTATTCATAAATCCTAATGCCTCAAATCAAATGTTATAAAAAGATACAAAAAAAGGATTAGTACACAAAAATAAACATAAATACATAAATAAACAAAATAGAAACCATCGAGCTATGACTTAAGACAACATAGAATTAATAACTAGCTTGACTCTCTGATATTGCCCAATGGAGTTACTAAACTATTATAACATCCAAGTCTGAGAACCTGATTATTAGACATAAAAAAATATAAAGTTGCCATCAATATTTTTTATTCAAGTATGATTGGGCACCTAAGTTCTCTATCATTTCTAAAGAAATCCTAATCTTGATTAAAGATCCCTAAAAAGAATAGATTTTAGTTTACATATTTAAAACTAAGTTCAAAAATCATTTACGTGTGAGAAAAATTTTAACACCTTTACAACACTTATAAATTGGTACCAAATTAGTCATATGTTATCTTATCAAAACCTTAAAATGGTTTTTATTTCTAATCCTTATTAATCATTTTCGATACTTAAATATTAGAAAAGTCTTTAAGTTTTCCCAAACACTTTAATTGATACTCTAAAAAAGTTTTTTTTACTTTAAAAGTATTTAAGAAAACATGCTTGTTTGCTTAAAGAGACACTATAGTCAAATTTATTAAATATTTTATGAAAGACAATTTATTTTATTCGTTTTTTCTTACTTACAAACATTATTTACAAATTAATTTCAAAATAAATGAAATTATTTTATATTGAAAATTTTCCTAAAATCCTCAAACTCTTTTATTGAATTTTAGAAAAATCTTCACGTAAAAATTTCTAAAAATAATACATAATCATACATGCTTAGAATTTATCCTTTCCCATTTATTTCAAAATTTATACAAAATAATATTTACAATTTTCAAATTTTACAAAATCAAAATCAAAATCTTATTTCTCTTTCTCTTTATAATTATTAAATCATATGTTGATTAATTAAAAATTTAGGAAAAATAAAAAAATGAAAAAAACATAACAAAATAAAAATAAACAAAAATAAAATAAATCAAACCTGCACAAAAAGATCAGGTAGGGTTAACGAGTAAGGTGCATTGGCTAATTATTTTGCAAACAAAACGGTGCCATTTTTTAGTGATTATGAAAGTATAAAATCAGCTGCCGATTTGATTTTTGTCGCTGTTGCTCTGTCTAAAAATTCTCTTTAGACAATAAATAGAAACCACGAAGCAAGAACATCAGTAGCCCTAAGCCAGAATCTGGCGATATTTTGTCTCTACTGCCGCCATTTGCCACCTTCGGCCACAGTCTACGGGCGTAGGAATCCGTCGTAAAGCTACCTAAATCTTCTCCTCGATCCCCTAAACAACAATACTAGACCAGATTTTTCCGAGCAATCCCTGAAAAATCAAGATCTAAAATTGAAACTTGTAGTCTCCACCCCTTATTCGTAAATTTCAGCCACCTAAGTGTCTTCCTTTTCCTTCCCTCTAACTGTACCAACCTGAAAAACTAAAAAATCCCCGAAGACAAACCCAAACTGAAAACCTAAGCAATAGCAAACACTGCCAAATTTTCCTAGCGATACTTTTTGCTAATGAATCATTGTATTGCTGATTGCTGTCTCTTTTTTATGCTTGATTGTTGATGGGTTGTCTATGTGTTTCGATTCTTCTGGGTTCTACCTGGGCTTTCTTCCTCTATGATTCTGTATTTTCGCTCTGTGTTTGCTTAATTTTGTTTATTGCTGGAAATTGGGTGTTTCAAGTTGAATCAGTTAGTGAGTTAGTTAAGTTGACTATTTTGTTCTTGGTCAACTAAAACAGTTGAGCATCAAACTATGTTAAAAGGAGAGTTCATTGTAAAAGGAAATAAGAATAACGACCTTTTCAAGAAATTAGTTTCTGTCTCTATTTTCTAAATTCTCACAATTTCCTCTACCCTTATTTCTCCAATTCTTTCTAGAAACTTCACTCTCCAGAATTCAGTCTTCAATTCTCTTCTTAATTGACTGTATTTGATTTGAGCTGTATTAGTGATATTAGAGCTGAAGATCTTGGTCATGGTGGATGATCAACTTCGTAAGAAACTCAAGGCTGAGTTACTCGCTCTGTGGAAAAGGATGGAAGCAATATTTTAAGATATTAAGCAGGGATTTAATAGGGTTGATAAGGTACCGTCGGATAACAAGGCCATTGATCCGATAGAGCTGGACTCATCAACAGACCATAAGTCAACAACAAAACAATCGGTGGAGCTTGATAGCCAAGTCACCATTTGACACTGAACCCATGGTAGAACTGATGGACCCAATCATGACAGCCACCACCAATCTCTCTTTCTTGTCCTTAACTGACAACATCAGTAACCCAGGACAACAGTTAGTTGCTCAAGAGCTTGATATTCAGTTTACCACCGCTGAATCAAGAGTTCTGATAACATCTTTTTTCTTAGGTAACAACCAAAACTCAGAACAAGTTATGGAAGTATCAAATGAATGGAAATTCTATTTACCCATTGATAAATTTTAGTATTGCCACACGTCTCCCCTTTCTCTTTACTTAATCATGTTTCCTTCATCACAAAACCCAAAAACATTCCCAAAAACTCTCTCTCTTTCCTTTCTACTCATTCTGTTCCATACCCTACTGCTTTCTCCATTGCTTCCCGTTTCGGTCCCTACTCCAACCATGACCGATTTGGTTTCACCACTAATCAAGCCCCAGATTTAGTACAAATCATTGCCTTAATTCCAATTTGTGTTCTGGTTTTGTTGTTGTGGCCGCGGCTGCAACTGGTAATGAAGTTGTTAAACAACCAATTATGATGTTAGTAGTAGATGGGATGATTTACAAGTTCTGAGAACTGCATGCCATGCTCAAAGTTCATATTATGTTCTATGTGCTCTGTTAACCTCTTATGATAATTGTGTTGTTGCTTTTCAAGTTTATGGTTATGAGAAACAATTTGCGAAAATTGGAATTGCTAGAGTTTTTGGAATTATTTCAGAGAGGGTTAGTTCACCCAGAGACCCAGCAAGAAAGCTGTTTACCTTGGAAGGTGATCACATTCAACCTATATCTTTCATGCCTTGGTCGCTTAGTACGAAATATTTTCCAAGAGTATTTGTGACTGGGAATGAGTTAATTGTTGTTCATGACCTTTATGGGTTTAGGCTTCTAGTAATAGGAAAAAGTCGAGGTGGTGGCTGGCAAGCTAACTTTGGAATAGTTAATCTTGATTTAGTTAGAATAATTGGTGTTATCTATTTCGTTGATGTGATGAACATGAGGTCATTCAAGTATGCCCGAATGCTTGACAAGTTGAAGGTTGAGCATGAGCATGGTATTACTATTGATAATGCCTTGCAGAATGGCCTAACACTCATTAAGTCTCTAGACCAGATCAATAAGCTCAAGAGGCCCTTTGACCAGTACCTACGTTTCCCACTTTAGGATGCCTACAAGATTGGAGGTAATGGAACTGTTCTGGTGGACCGTGTTGAAATTAGTTTCCTCAAACCTGGTTTGGTTTTTTCTTTTGGTTCTTCGGAGTGACGACCGAAGTTAAATCTATTGAGATGCAGCACGACGCCCTTGTTGTCAAGGATTTTAAGAGAGGATATGTTTGCTCAAACTCTAAGGATGATCCTGCAAAGTAGGTAGCCAACTTCATTTCCCAAGTCATCATCATGAAATAACCAGGACAGATTGGAAATGGTTATGCTTCCGTCCTTGACTGCCACACCTCTCGCATTGCTGTCAAGCTTGCTTAGATGTTGACCAAAACTGACAGGCCTTTTGAGATAGCCATTGCAGCAAATTTCATTCATGGGGAGACCACAAGAGTGTTGCTGAGACATATCTTTGCTATTGATATGATTACAATCTAGGAAGTTTATGTGAGTTGCAACATTAATTTCCTTCGCTTAATCCTTGAGGACAAGGATTATTTCAAGGGGAAGGTATTGTTACAAACTGAATTAGTTAGTGAGTTAGTTAAGTTGACTATTCTGTTATTGGTCAACTAAAACAGTTATTTTGGACTGTGAACTAACAGTTGAGCATCAAAATATGTTAAAAGAAGAGTTCATTGTAAAAAGAAACAAGAATAACAACCTTTCCAAGAAATCAGTTTCTCTCTCTATTTTCTGAATTCTCACAATTTCCTCTACCCTTATTTCTCCAAGTCTTTCTTGAAACTTCACTCTCTGGAATTCAGTCTTCAATCTTCTTCTTAATTGATAGTGTTTGATTTGAGCTACATCATTGGGTTCTTGTTGCACTCCCCCCTTGGCTCTAAATTGTTGTTTTTGAGTTGATTATGGGAAGAATTCGTTTGGCTTTCATGTTGATTTTGTCCATTGTTAGCCTATGTCTCTCTCTGTTTGGATAAATTGCTTCTAGGTTCTTGCTCTTTCTTGCTGTCTCAATTGCTATCTCAATTGCTCTCTCAAATTTTGCTTCTTTTGATTCTGTGTATGCTTCGATCCCTCGTGTTGTTTTTTTCAATCACCCCAATTGCTTCTATGTTTTGCCTCGTGATTGTTCTCCTTGTTATTGCTTCTTACCGTTGATTAAGGCTCTCAGCTGTGCCAGGAATTTTGGGCCTGCTGGTTTTTTGCTGAGTTCCCCCTTATTGTTGTGGATGATTTTTTTTTTATCCATTTCAGTCTTAAAAATTTTAATGTTACCTGCATCAGGATTCAGCCTTCGCACTTTTAAAGTTTTTCCCTTTTTAATGAATTGGCATCCAAATAATTTCAAAATTAAATTTTTTAAAATCTAAATAAAATAAAAAAGTTAAAAATTTGAAATCCCACTCCAACGATATGTTTTTCATTTTTTCATTTTTATTTTGGTATTTTGATTAAATAATAAAAATAAAAATAAATAAATAAATAAATAAAAACTTTTTTGGGTCTTCAAATTTGGACTGAAAATCAAATTACAAATTACAATCGGAGGCCCAATAATGTTTACCTCTGGTTTTCCTTTCTTATTACTTTGATGAAATAATAAAAATAAAAAATAAAACGAATAAATAAATTTTTTCTAGAATTAAAATTGGAGGTCTAATAATGTTTTCCTCTGAACAAATGAGGGGGTTTTCACATCTTGCAGGAGATTTATTAGGTCTTCCACTTCTTCCGGCCTTAACTCTCACTTTCACCGGCGAAGAAGACATTCGAAGTGGAGTAAACTATGCTTCAGCAGCAGCAGGGATCCTTGATGAAAGTGGCCTAAATCTAGTAACTTCTAATCTAAGTTTATGTACTCATAAATATCTGTTGATTTTTTTTCCTTTGAATGAGTGAATTCATGACGCAGGGAGACAGGTTCAGCTTGAGTGAACAGGTTCAAAATTTTGGAAGTACAATGAACCAACTGAAATACCAAATGGATGAGGAGGAGTTGAATCTATATTTGACAAAGGCTTTAGTTGTGATCAACATTGGTAGCAATGACAACATCAATAATTATCTCCAGCCATAATTTTTTTTCCTCAAGCTCTACTTACACATCTTAAGCTTATGCTTATCTTCTAATAAGTAACTATGCAAGCCAAATAATGGTAAGAAAAAAAAATAAAACTTCATTTTTATTCCACATAATGGATGAGGAGGTGATTGACATGCTCATGACACCACTATATCTTGCAGGGTTTAGTGCCACAGATAGAGGGTGTTGTTGCATCGGAAGAAATAAAGGACAGAGAACTTGTCTTCCATTTTCAATCCCATGCTTGAATAGGGATGAATATATCTTCTGGGTTGCTTGTCATCCGACCCAAGCTTTCAATGAGATTATTGCTCAAAAGGCATACTCGGGCTCACAATCTGCATGCTATCCCATCAACGTAGAACAAATGGCTCAAATACGATTTCAGGTCCAACTCGATGCTTATGTGAGTGCAGGGCAAAGTGAACCATGGCCCAAAGATAAAAGAAAAAAGTATCATCCATATTTGACGTAGTTAAATCCATCAAACTTTTTAATGGATTTTTTAACCATGCTATGGTGCTAGTTCAAGAGTATTGAGTTGTTTTTAAATTTTTCTTAATCAATAAATGTGAAAATAACAAGATAAGAAATATATATATATATGATTAAATGTTCATTTTAAGATATAATGTTTTGATTAATTTTTAATTTAAGACATAATCTTTAAATTTGATCAGATCGAAATTAAAATTTTCGAATTAACTAAAATAAGAATTTTTTTTAATTAAATAGCATGATACACTAATTATTTTGCCCAAATGCCATATATTTGTTGAGATGACAAATCAAATGTGGCATTTCACAGACTTTTTTCATCCTCTAAATTCTTCTCCCAGCTCCATCTAAATTCGTCGTAACCTATATTACGGCATCGGACCGTCATTTGTCACCGTTGTCGTTGATTGTCGATAATCGTTTCATCCCAAAATTTCATCACTTCTTCCTCTGAAATCCTTCCTTAGATTTTTGTAAAAATGCCTAAAAATCATTAGATCTAACACTAAATCAAAATATTTTCGTTGACATTTTGGCTGTTTATTTCCATCTATAACCCAAAAACCATCCCATTTTCTTCTTTTCCAATCCTGACGGCACCGCTTTGGGCCTTAGTTCTTAACATAAAACTCTAAGCATCCATTAAAATAAGTTGAAAAATTAAATAGAAATTGGATTGAACATGAATGACATTGTCTTCAAATTCATTAAACAGTGAAGGAGAAGATTCAAAGTACATGTACATAACTGGGTACAAAGCGCAAGTAGCTCAAACATTCCAGTGCCCAACATCATAATCAAAACAGAACAACGTGAGTACTTTAATATCAAAGCAAATCATAATTCAAAATTTTTTGCTTCAAATCCCAAACCCATTTTTCAGGATTCCTCTCTTACCCTTGACCCAAATAAAAAAGGCATAATTCAAATATATATATATATATATATATTTGGAAATCTCGAAGCATTACGTTTTAAAAATGGGCATTGGAATCTCTTCCTTTTCTTCAAATAAAAGCTTAGCCACCTTCGCATATTTGAAGGTTGTTGTTTTCTACTTATGGGTATTTTTAGAGATCAACAGAGTGCTTAAAAGAAGTGCAGAAAAATTTTCAACTATGAAAAAAGAAGAAATTTCCCAAATTTGAAAAGCAAATTGTTTTTGTTGGTTGATGTTGAGCCCCTCAACTGTCACCACCGTCGCTAAACCGCCACTACTACCTTACCATTATCTTGCTTCTTTCAAAACACTTGGTTAATGATAGAGAGATTAAAGTTAGACCGAGATGGGAATTTAAGTTGTTTTCTATATTGTGTTTCATTATGATGCAAAAGAATTTTGAGGGGAAGAAAAGAGTCAAGAAGTTTTCTCTTTTTGCTGAGTGCGGTCTTTTTTTGTCGGTTTTTAGAAGAGCAGAAACTTCTAGATCTATAACTCAAGTTTGGTTTTTTTTTTTTTTTTTTTAATTATAGCACAAAACTTGAAGTGTTTTTCAATAATAAAAATGAACTTAACATTTAACTGTAACGTTAACCGTTAACGGCGAGTGTAATTTACACGCATTAAAACATTTCAATTTGAGTACATTCTCAAATGTTTAATTTTTAATTAAATTAAATCAGAAATAATATTTTTTAACTAAAATAATATCTTACAGTTGAACATTTAACGCATATTTATATATCAAATTTAAGTCCTAGGTAACATGAAATTAAATAAAAAAAAAAGAAAAAATAAATAAAAAGTTACATATTTGTAGAGGTTCAGTCAAAACTTAAACATTATCTCTCTTCACTTCGCTTACGCATATCATGGAATCTAATCTACTATAACAACAGATTTGAAAATACTTTTTGAAGGATTAGGAATAATCTTTATAATTTTTAAAATAAACTCAAGTGAGTTTCCTATTAGAGGTGGATCAAGCTGAGTTGGTTAAATTAAGTTGACATCTATGAAAAAAAAAATATTATTTAATTAATTTGACGATGAATAATTCGATTCGAAATAAATTAAACTAATTAAATGAATATATTTAATTTTAAAAGAAAAAACTAGATGTCATTTCTTTAAAAAATGACATTGCAAGATAAAATGTGGCAAATGGATAAGTCAGATTCGGGTGGGTGATTTCGGGTCAAAAGAAAATTAAGTTATTTTCACGTTCAAATCATTTTGGTTTGGATTATTTTAATTTGGATAATTTTGAATTTGAGTTATTTGAGATTTTTGAATATTTGAGTTTGACACTCAAATTATTTGGATTCGAGTTAGTCATTCTGATTCAAGAAATGTCAAGTTGACGTTAGAACTCACCTCTAATGGTCAGATACTATACAACTGGTTCTACAACATATACTTCGGGAGGCCTACCCATTACCAGTTCGAGAAAATTGTGCGGACATTCTTTTTGTATTTCTTTGGCGCCACGCTCTTTGGCACCAATTAAGGACAGTACCTGCATGGGTATTTTCTTCCCTGCCTAAGGGACGTCAGCACAATTGTTGATTATGATTGGCGAATAGCGGCATTATCTGCTTATTTAGCTACATGGATAGGGCTAGCCAGGCACAGACGACATTTTTAGGCGGATGCACGAGATCTTAAGAGGTAAGTCTAGTTTGAATGAGTTTGAATTTGTATCTGAACACTTTATTCGAGCATAACTCATTTGTGGTTTCTTTTGGCAGATTTAAGATTACGAGTACTTTGACTCGACTATTGGCCGCCTGTTCCGGGCACAGATCGCTCTTTTCCTTGGATGATCAGGTGGGAGGACCACACAAAAAACATTGCTCCTGAGAGCGGGAAGGACCTCTTAAGCTTCTGACAATGCTATGATTAGATGACACTAGACCAAGTACAAGGATGGCTAATTTTGCATTTTTGTGATATGTAAAAATGAGTTGTAATTTTGATGAAGTTGATATTGGTTTGTACATTTTCTTTTTTCATCCTTACAGGATGGGAGATGCATTGCTAGCGATCATGGGGATGTATTAGCCTTAAGCTTGATGAAAGCTATTCTCAATGGGCCTTTGTAACGTGTTTGGTACCTTGGCAAGAGGGTTGGGCTTCAAACGCGCTTTATATGAGTTCTTGGCGGTCCGTCACGATACTCCCTGTAGATGCACCAACAGCATTTCACCTGGAGATCGTTGAAGATTCAGACAAAGGGTGTCCCCAGTAAATGACCTACTGAAGGAAGATCAAAGGCATAATACCTTCCACCATAGAGTCTACTTCGGGCCTCTCAGCTTGGGAACTACCCTGTGAAGGTTTCACTCTTGAAGTTGGATTTACTTGGAGATGCATATGGTTTGAAAAGATATTTTTATTTCCTTTGCACGATCGTGCTTTTTGGCATCGATACAACCATCAAGACCATTGATTTGAGGTGCCCTTGCTGACAGATGCGGAAGACCTGCCCATTGAAATAAAAGTTAAAGTTGTAAGGAAGGTTTCATTTTGCTTTGTGAGATTTGTCGATATGACATGATAATAATTCAAATGATGTTTTGTAGACTTCTCGATTTTTTGGGGAGATGCTGCAACGTTGTTGCGAGGGCGCTAAAGAGTTGCTAGTGAAGCAAGCAACGAAGGCCCAGATTAAGATCGTAGGGTACATTACGGTGAAGGATACCGAGAATGTAAGTTTCATTATTCTCAAAGCTTTGTTAGTATTCCATTAATTTCGAATACTAACCCACCATTGTGTAGGACGAGCTGAGGAGCGGCCACACCAGCGGCTGTAGCAAGGAAGCCCATCGCAATCCAAAAGAGGTGAGTCATCCCATGCATGGTGAGGAAGAGACGATGAAATTGATGAGGTGAAGTGATTTGACCAATTGAGGTCGAGATGAGGTGAGGTTGAAGAGGGACCATGATGCTAGGCGAGCATCAAAGAAATGGCGGTCCTCTTTAACCCCAAGATTGAAAGAAAGAAAGGATGAACAACAAACACTTTTGGTTTATGAATACATGTTTTTCCTAAGGTTCCTTGTACCATGGTGGTATTGTTTTGGATGAATTTTGAATGTTTCGCAACTTGTGTTTGTTACAATGTCTAAGGTCAAACTTGGTCGCTAGATATAAATAATGAAATTATCACTAATCTTTTTTATATAGATATAACTTATGATCTAAATAAATCTATTCATTTTAAAGATATCTTAAACTTGACCAATGGTCCATAAAAGAATAAATACTAATCTATTATTAGAATTAAGTCCAGGAATTCAATTACATATGAGAAAAGTATTAGCACCCACAACACCTATTAAGTTTAGTACCAATTAATCTTAAATTGTCCTAAAGGTCTTGACTAAATGGTCTTTTTATTCTAAATTTTAATATTTAAATGTTGAATTTTTTTTTTTAATTTTCTCTATTAATAGTGTACAATTCCTAAAATAATTCTTCACTTTAAGAATATTCAAAAATTTTATTCAATGTAGGATTAAATATTTTTAATTAACCATTTAAATTTCTTTTCATAAGTTTTATTCTAATTAATTCTTTTATTTTATTGAAAATATTTCTAAATTTATATCATTTTAAATATTGAAAATAATTTTAGGTCTTCCCCACAATTATGTGGAATCATAAAATTTTTTTCACCTCTAAAGTATTTAATGAACTCATTCGTTTTCTTGAAGCAGCTCCATCATTGGATTTATTAATTTATTTAATTTTTTTTTAGTTTTTTTTTATTTTAATTCCTTGATATTTTTTGAAAATATATGTAAACTTTCGACCATTCTAGAAATATATAGAAATATTTTTGCGCATAAAAATTTCTAAGCAAATCAACAATTCTTGATTTCTTAGAATTTTATCATTGAATTTACTTTATTTTTATTTCCACAACTCATTTTATTATTTCAATAATTTCTCATTTCTATTCTATTCCTATGATACTTGAAAATAAAAGTTAATTATCATTATTGAAAATTTATCTCATTTTGTCACCATTCTAGCAAAATTTAGAAAAAAAATTTTCTTCTAGAATATTTTTAAGAAACCAACATTCTTGATTTCTTGAGATTTCATTATCGGAATAATTTCCATTTACTTCCAAAATTTCTAAAGTGTTATTCTATTATTTCTAAAATTTCTTATTTTTGTTCTTATTTTTATTCTACTTGAAAATAAGTGTTAATTAATTTATTGACATTTAATGCAAATTTTCAACCATTCTTGAAATATTAAAAAAAAAAACTTACTTAAAAATCTTTTAGAAAAAAATCATTCTTGATCTTTAGAATTTCATCATTAGACTAATTTTCATTTATTTTCAAAATATTGAAATTTCAAATCTAAATTGTCCACTATTGTGGAAAATTAAAAAAAAAAAAAAAACTCCTCCATTCAAAAAAATTTTCATTAATTTTCAAAATTTTATAAAAGTTACATTTTAAATAAATTACTAGTTATCATACTCACGCTTCACTGTGGGATATTAGAACAATGGGTATTCACTCATGAAGGGATAGTATTTAACTGTAAAAGCATGTGATTCAATAAAACTAAAGTTAAAACTACAAACATAAGCAAAAGGCTTTTTACAAAAAGTGATAATACAAAAAGTGATGCTCCAAAGTCAATTATAAGTCTTAAATAAGTCTAACAAAAATGGGAGTATCAGTTAAAACTATAGTTGATAAAGAGTTTTACAAAATGACAACATTAGTTTTTTCATGGTTTGTAGGTGAGGTAGACGAAAACATTGAATTTGCATGGCATAACCTTGTAGAATATGCATTGATCGCAAGGATTGAAGTGGTTATCAATAGCTAAATGGCTCTAGCCACTAGAGAAAGATTTGTTGTTACATATGTAGATGCAATGAATAGGCCATTCTTTTAAATCTTCTTCCATGTTGTTGTAATTGTTATCAAATGGGAGTTCTAGTTTATGTTATGGTAGAGTAAGAATGAGATCAACTAGATGATTTGAAAGATATTGTTTAGCGAATGCTATAGGGACATGCTATATAAAGGATAACATTGTTATGTATTAAATCTATCTGTAAGATAAGCTAGAGCATTCTATTTTTGTATATTAATAATTTACATTATTAATATGTATAACAAGTGTAGACACCCTATTTTGTCCAAAATTTTTCAAGATAAAAAATGGGCTTTTCAACTATGAATTAGGCTCGATTAGGAAGATTTGAGCCCAATAGAAAAATTTTAATTTTAATTTGATTTTATATTTTTTGTTTAATTTTACTTGTTTTAGAAAGGTAAAAAAAAAGTCAAAAGTAAAAAAAAGTCAAAATTAAAAAAAAAGGAAATAAAAAAAATAAAAAAACAAAGGATTGTGATATTAGATTTGATTATGGGTGAATCAAATAAAATCATACACTTAATCGCAGAATAAAATTATAATACTTTCCAAAATTAAAGGGATTTAATCCCTATAAACAGAGAAAACATACACAAAATTAGGGGAAAAAATCATACAGAGTGTAAAGGTTCTAATTGCAGTTGGTTCTAGGAATAAGTCTGTGGACGATTCTAGGATTTGGGAATTTTAATTTCTAGATGTAGATGTTTGCTTTTGCTTCTGGTCCTTATATAATTTCTAGGTGTGCTTGATTGTTATTTTGAATTCTAAGATTTTTTGAGGATTAGTGTTTGGATTTTTGCTCTTCGATTTTGATTTTGGAATTTAGTTTTGTTTTGGGTTTTGATTTATTTTGGATTCTATTTCTAGGGAATTTTGGGTTTGTTTGATTTCCAGATTTTTTTGGTGATTTTTGGGATTTCTTTTGGGATTTTTGGGGGTTTTTTGGATAATTGGGTTTCCTTGAACTTTTTGTTGAATTTTTTAATTTCTTGACAAGCTCTCGATGGTTGGAAGATTACACAATGGCCGGGTTATAGAGTTCACAATGGTTTATGGGTTCTATTGAATTTTTCAGTGCCCTTTTGAATTTTTTGGCACCAAGTTCTAGGTTTTGGTCGAGATCTGGGGAATTTGAAGTTTTTAATAGGACTATTTAGAAAGAGGTCAGAGAGAAATCAACTTAGCGAGAGTGTGTGTAGAGGAATTTGAGAAAAAATAGATTTTTTTTTATTTTTATACACAATTGAAACAACGTCGTTTTGACAGAACGACCAACACGCGTGGACTTGGCAACTCGCTAGTTGATTTGCACTCCAAACCCAACCAGATCGTAGGTTTTTTTTTGTTTATTTTTATTTTTATTTTATTTTGATTATTTTTATCTTATTTATTTATTTATTTTTATTCTCTTATTTTTAGCATTTAATTTTTGCATGATATATTTTGCATGATTGTATGACTATATTTACTTGCCTGATTATCAATATATTAATTTATGTGATTATGTGAATATATATCTTTTATTTGTGATATTTATTTTTGCATGATTATTAATTAATTGCATTAAGTGCATGTTATATTATATTGTTGCCTGGTATATTATTATTACATGATATATTACATTATTCCATGGTATTATTTGCATGATGATTTTTTACTTTAATTGATTTTCTTTCTTTTCAAATTAAAAAAAATATTTTTAAAAAAATATTTTTATTCCTACCAAACTATTGGATGACCTAATATTGAATTAAATCTTACCAAACTATTGGAGGACTTAATGAATATTCTTAAAAAATGTTTTTTAAAAATCTTACCAATAGATTGGATGATAGTTTTTAATGGAAAGTCTTACCAACAGATTGAAGGACATTTCTGACTATAAATCCGATTTATAGATATTTATTTTTAAAAGCAAAATTAAATGAATCCGATAACGGAGTCTTTTTGGAGTGGGACACTAGTTTTCATGAATACTCATAAGGTGAAAGAATTATATTAAATTGCTACCAAGTTATTTGAGTAATTTTAAGATCAATTTTCAGTATTAAATATTTTGGTAAATCATGAATATAGTTAAGGCTTGGATAATTTGAAATCAAACTGGTACCATCATTTGGATAGGTACTGTGATAGTGTTATAACTTTTTTCACTCGTAACTACACTATTGAACCTAAAATCTGGTTTTGTGGACTAAAATATACTATTTAAAGATACCTAAGTTAATCTTGGGACTCCTCTTTAAATGGGATAGATTTTGTCAGGTGGCCAATCACACCTTAACAAAAAAGATTGGTGGAAACTCCTAAAGTCTATGTCTAGTGATAGATCAATGGATCTATACGTTATGATAGTTTGACAACTTTGTTGGGGAAATTGAGAGTCAAACTAGTAAATAATTTCTTATTATCCAAGCCTAACCTAATAAATTTAAGAATTTTTTTCCCTCATTTGTATTTTATTTATTTATTTATTCATTTTATATATCTGTCATTTATTTACACATGCATAACATGAACTCTACGCCTGAGTTTTATCCTTTATGAGAGAGTAAAGTACTTACGCCTTCATGAGATTTCATGTCTCTGCATGGGCTAGCAAAAACTCTCACTCAAGTTGAATCATTTTCCATTATAGCCTATAATAGGTGAGGACTAAGATGCCTTATTAGTCTATAATAGACAATGAAGAAAAGAACAATTTAAGAACCCTTAGACTGTTAAACCTTTGAACATAGCATGTAAATACACCATAAGGGTTCAGACCTAAATTAGAGCCATGCCTTCCCTTATATTAGAAAATCCCAAATAGGACATATGATGAAAATTTTATTTTGCTTGTAAATTTATGTTTTTTTTTTTATATATTATTTGCATATTAACCCTTTATGGTGTTTTTGTATATATTATATTGTTCTTTGTATATATCATGTTTACTAACCCTTTTTTTTTATTGTATATGCATGCATTCACATCATTAAATCCTCTTTGTATTCAGTCTCATGTATAACGTGATGGTTCCATAAACATCACTCTAAATATGCACCCTAATTATGATAAATCAAGGTTTAAGGATAACTCAACCAACTCATCACCAGTATAACACCCGAGCTCAAATAAGCCAAATGGAGTAAGAAAATACAAGCCGTGTTGAAAAGTTAGAAAAGGCTCAAAAAGAAATCAAAGAGGAGTTGAACAAAATCCTTGAAGCATTAGGCAAGTTGAATAAATGAAAGATTGTAAAAGAAAAAGCTATACCTAATGACCATCTATTGCAAGATATTGTTGATCTTCTGTATCTTTCTAGTCATGGCTAACCTCAAGCCTAGTCCACTCAAGGCACTTCATCACAATAATTCACATTCTTACAGGGTATACTTACATAGAAATGCCATTTGTACCAACTCAAGGGCAATTTTAAAGTTTTGCTAATCTTATCTGCATTGAAAAGGCAGTAAAGCCAATCTCAACCCCTAATTTAGATAACCTTAAAGAGAATGAAAAGTTGAAATTAAAGGTAGTTAAAAGTTTTAAAGACTTTAAAGTTGATCACATGATAAACATGCTCGATGAGGGACTACAAGCTGTGAAAGGTATTAACTTTTATGGTTTTATGGACGTCATTGGATTTTGTTTGGTATCAGATGTAGTGATACCCCTAAAGTTTAAGGTACCAAAGTTTGAGAAATATAGTGGTACTAAATGTCTTATTACGTATATTGCAATGTATTATCATAAAATGGTAGCTTTCACCAGTAATGAGAAGTTATTCATGCATATATTTCAAGAGAGTTTAACTAATTCTGTTGTAAAATAGTATGTCCAAGTAAACAAAACTTGCACCCGATCATGGAAAGATTTGACTTGTTCTTTCATCAATTAGTATTGCCACATCATTGACTTGACCCATAATCGTATTTCTTTACAAAGCATGGAGAAAAAGGTAATGGAGTCCTTTAAAGAATATGTCTAATGATGAAGAGATATGGCTGCTCAAGTTTAACCTTCTTTGATTGAAAAAAAACCGTCTTGTTTGTAAGTACCTTGAAAGCCCCCTATTATAAGAAGATGATATAGAGTGTAACAAAAAACTTTGTTGATATTGTGGTTTTAGGAAAAATTATTAAAAATGCTATTAAGAGTGGCAAACTTGAGGAATGAGATGCCAGCAATGCCAAGAAAGGTGAGACACTTAAAAAAAAAAGTTGAATCCTAAGTTGTAAGTTTTGAAGGTTAACAATTCAACGGTTATGCTCTATGTCCACCACTTGTTCATCCTACTTACTACCTTGCAATCAATAATATTACATAACTCCCTTACCAGCCTCATTACCCAACCATGATTAGTATCTACCCAAGTCCTTATCAATCAGCCTTTCAAGCATCTGCTTATAGGCCTAGTCTTATCTTTACACCAGTTTCAAAGCCTAACAATTAAGTGAGTGGTTTGAAAGATTCAAGGGTAACCCAGAGAGAACTTTGATTGATCCTATCTCTATAACCTATACTGACCTATTCTTCGAATTAGTCAAGAATTAATGACCTAGATTTCTTAGTTTTTTTAGAATTGTTAAAGCCATCTTATCCTAAATGGTATAATATTAATGCCACATATGATTACTATAATGAGAATGTGAGTTATTCTATATAAACTTATCCTACTTTCATGCATAAGGTGCAAAGTTTAATTCAAGCAGGCTTAATGAGCTTCAGCGAATCGAGAAGCTGAATGTACACAAAGGTCCTTTGCCTGATCACCTAAGGGTATAATTTTAGGAAGGATATGAAAAGGCTTATTAAAACTTCTTACCATCTTAGGATTTCTTTAGAATATGAATCTTTTTTATGTACTTGAATTTTATTTTATTTTTTATTATTTTAATAAAAATGGTAGATATGATGCATTTTCAAGACATTTACTTTTTTGTGTTAATTACCATCATATGTTTTTACTTTTCATATCTTTTTTCATATCCTTTCTCAAATTCCAATAATGAATGTTCAGATAGTCATGATAACAATTCAGAATTCAATTTTGAAAGCATGATTGATAAATTGAGATTGTTGATCATTAAAGATAAATTTAGCAAAAAAATTTTGCTCATTAAAAAAAAAATGGTGTAGTATATGATTTTTGTAATGGTTCATTCATAAGTTTACTCTTGGTCAATAAATGTTTTTCATTAAGAGTATTTTTATTTGAGATAAAAAATGATCATCTTTCTTCTATCTTTCACAAAAAGAGTAAAATTATCCTTTGCTACCATATTTGAGCTTGTTAAAATTTTCTTTCAAGAAATCCTAACTAAGGATCACCCTACATTGGAGTCAAAGTTTGAGAAGATTGAAAAGTGAATATACTTAGTAATTTCAAGGCAAGCCCTTTTATAATCAAATCTTTTTTAAAATGATGAAAAGTGCCAAAAAAAAAAGAAGAAAAAACTAATAGGTTAAAACATTAAAGTGTTCCACTTGAAAAAATGATCCTTAGTTTGATTACCCTTCAAATACATTTTGGCCTATTTTATCCATTTCTTTCATAACCCCTCACCCTAGCCTATATTATGTCATTTAAAAGTTCATTTTAATCAAATGTGAATACTCAAATTAAAGAATTGTGAATTAAACTAAGGCAGATTTGCTATTGAATTGTTTGGGATTTTGGTGTCATTGATGGACCAAAAGGAAAAGAAATGAAAAAAAAAGAAGACTTAAATTGAAAACTCAAAAAGACGGTTTAAGTGAAGATGAAAACTTGAAAAATAACTTCATGATTGGTTCAAAGATTAAAGATATTGATGAAATGTGTTTCTGAAAGAGAATTTTGAGTTGGAGTTTAAAATTGTCTAAACAGTCATTATTCTAGATGTTGATATCCCATTTTACTTATCTTTGATTTGTTATTGACCAAACTTCCTTTTGATACCGAACTTTTTGTTCTTTACCAAGTTTGCATTCCCTAAATAAAGTGAAAAAATGTATCATGTTTGTCATAAATTGGAATGAAGATAAATAAATAAATGACAATGGCCATAAAAGAGTTTTCCATTCTTTTGAAAGAAACCTAAAATGAAAAAATGTGAAAAAAGCCTAAGAAGATGATTTGAGAAAGGCTAATGAGATGACTTAATAATGAATACAATGATAGATTAATCAACATTACCTATGAACTGTGACCAGATGAGGAAAATAATATAGATCAAGTGATAGAATTGATTTTGAGATCATTAATGCTGAGAAGCTGAGAAAGAGTATACGAGACAACGGAATCTTGAGAACTTTGTTACAACAATTGAAATTTCATGGCATTAATTTAGTGATATCTGCATTACATACATTGTGTTTACATTGTATTTAAATCCTTGATAATTGCATTTGCATCATGGTTGGGGCATGTATTTGCATTATGTAAAAAATATTTGAATCATAGTATGACATTTGCATTATTGATTATGACATGCATTTGCATCACTTAGTGAGAATTTGGATTGTTCCATTTGCAACATATAGAAGACATTTGCATTGACATTTATTGCATACAAAATTTGACTTTGATTAGAGAAAGTTTTTTACTTTTGAATCCTCGAATGAGGAAGAACTTTCATGATAAGATTTTTTTTATAGGGTAAAGCCTTTATTCAAAGGAGTTTTCAAATGAGGATATCTGAAATTTTGGATGCCAAACCAAAAATTCTCAAATAAGAATCTTAAAAATTTTGATGTACAGCCATAAAGTTTTTAAAAAAGAACCTTTAAAACTTTGATGTGAATCCCGAAATTTTTCAAATGAGAATCTTTGAAAATTTGGATGTAAAATCCAAATTTTTTTAATGAGAACATTTGAAACTTTGGATGTGAAACTCTAAAATTTTGTATATGAGAGTCTTTGAATTTTGGCTGTGAACTTTGAAATTTTTTATATGTATCCCTAAAATTTTTCAAATATAAAGTTTTAAAATTTTAATGTTAACCATTAATAAAAATTTTTTGAATGTGAATCTTTAAAACCTTACGAATCTTGCAATTCTATGAATCTTTAAATTTTTACGATTCTTTAATTTTTGTAAATCTGAATTCTTGCGAACTTAAATTCTTTTAAATTTGAAAACTTTACGAATCTTCTATTCTTGTGAATCTAAATTCTTACGAATCTAAAAGTCTTGCGAATCTTTAAAATTCTTGCAAATATGAATTCTTATGAATCTAAAAACTTTTTTGAATGTTCGAATTCTTACGAATTTTTAAATTTTTGTGAATCTTTAAATTCTTACGAATCTTAAAATCATTACAAATCTAAAACTTTTATGAAACAGAAAACCTTTACGAATCTAAAACCTGTAAGAACTTGAATTCTTTGTGAATCTTGAAACCTTCATGCATCTTGGAATCTACTAGAATCTTGAATCATTTATGAACTTTTAGAATCTTCACAAAACTTGAAACTTTTGTGAAACTTAAAACTTTTGCGAATCTTGAGTTTTTGTGAAATCTGGAATGAATCTTGAATTGTTGCAAAATTTGAAATCATTATGAATCTTTTGTGAATCTTGGAGTCTTAAAATCTTTATGGAGCTTTGTGAATTTTTGACATTTTGTGAGCTTTTGAATTTTCAAATTGTGAATCTTTGGATTTCAAATTTTTGGTTTGTCTGAACCTGAACAAAATGGATGTCTTTTGTCTTTGCGCAATTTTTATTTCACAAAAACTATGTAAAGAGGAGCAACTGTAGATATCCTGTTTTATCTAAGATTTTTTCAAAATCGAAAATGTGCTTTTGGTTATGAATTGGGATTGATTGGAAAGCTTCGAACCTAATAGAAAATTTTTAATTTTAATTTGATTTAATATTTTTATTTAATTTTATTTGTTTTAGAAAGTAAAAAGAAAGTCAAAAGTCCAAAAAAAAAATCAGAAAAATAAGAAATGAAGGATTGTGATCTCAAATTTGATTATGGGTGAATCAAATAAAATCATACACTTAATCAAAGAATAAAATTATAATCCTTTCTATAATTAAAGGGATTCAATCCCTATAAACAGAGAAAACACTCATAAAAATTAGAGGAAAAGTCATATAGAGTGGAAAGGTTTTGATTGGAGTTTGTTCTTACTCTTGGGCTTTCTATATTTTCTAAGTTTGCTTGATTGTTATTTTGAACTCTAAGATTCTTTGAGGATTGGTGTTTGGATTTTTGCTTTTGGGTTTTGATTTTTGAATTTAGTTTTGTTTTGGGTTTTGATTTATTTTGGATTTTATTTCTAGGGAATTTTAGGTTTGTTTGATTTTTGGATTTTTTGGTGATTTTTGGAAATTTTTTATTTTTTTTTAGATTTTTGGGGTTTTCTAGGTAATTTTTGTTGAATTTTTTAATTTCTCGATGAGCTCATGACAGCTTGAAGATTTACACGATGGTTAGGTTTTGGAGTCCATAATGGTTTTTGGGTTCTATTGAATTTTTCGGCATCAGGTTTTTGTGTTTTTGTCGAGAATAAAAGAATTTGAAGTTTTCAGTGGGACTATTTAAAGAGAGGTCAAAGAGAAACCAACTTAGAGAGAGTGTGTGCAAAGGAATCTGAGAAAAATAAGATTTTTTTGTTTTTATACGCAATTGAAATGGCATTATTTTGGCAAAAAGGCTGACCCGTGTGGACTTGACAACTTGTGTATTGACCTGCACTCTAGACTGATTGATCACAGGTTTTTCCTTTTCTTTTTCTTTTTGTTTTCTAATTTTAATTTTATTTTGATTTTATTTTTTTGATTTTTTATCTTATTTATTTATTTATTTGTTTTTATTCTCCCTTTTTTAGTATTTAATTTTTGCATGATATATTTTGCATGATTGTATAACTATATTTACTAGCCTAATTATATATTTATTTGTGTGATTATGTGAATATATTTCATTTTATTTGTGATATTTATTTTTGCATGATCATTAATTAATTGCATTATATATTATATTGTTGCATGATTATATTATTGCATGGTATATTATTATGACATGATTATTATATTATTGCATGGTATTATTTGCATGATAATTTTTTATTTTAATTAATTATCTTTCCTTTCATTTTTTATTTTAATTAATTTTCTTTCCTTTCAAATTAAAAAAATGTTTTAAAAAATATTTTTAATCTTGCCAAACTATTGAAGGATTTAATTTTGAATTACATCTTACCAAACTATTGAAAAATTTAATGAATTTTCTTAAAAAAATGTTTTTCTAAAAATCCTACCAATTGATTAGAGAATAATTTTCAATGAAAGTCTTACCAATAGATTGAAGGATATTTCTGACTATAAATCCGATTTATAGATATTTATTTCTAAAGCTAAAATTAAAGAAATCCAATGACAGAACCTCTTTAAAGTAGTACACTAAACTCCATGAATATTCCTGAGGTGAGAGAATTATCTTAAATTGCTACCAAACTGTTTGAGTAATTTTAAGATTAATTTTTTATATTAAAATTTTGATAAATCATGAATATGGTTAAGGCTTGGATAATTTGATATCAAACTGATAGCATTATTTGGATAAACACTAGAGGATGCTCTTATTTTTTTCATATATAACAACATTCTCAAATCTAAAATCTAATTTTGTGGACTAGAATCTACTATTTAAAGATGCCTAAATTAATCTTAGAACTTCTCTTTAAATGGGACATATTCTGTTAGGTGACCAATCACACCTTAACAATAAAAATTGATAGACTCTTAAAGTCCATATTTAGCGGTAAGTCTACGGATCTATATCTTATGACAATAAGATTGATTACAAGCATTGAAGTAGCATTGAGGTATAAGAAAGTTCTTTTTTACCAGAATATATGATGTTTAGACATTTGTTGTAGTCAGTGTGCATTGAAAGAATAGAAGTTGATTGTTTGAGTTTAAATATGAATTTTAGTCTTCAACTTTGATAACTTTCAGAGGCGATTGTTGTCCTTTTTTTGTAAAAAGAAAACAAAAAATTAAATTGTTCATTTTAAGTTATGTCATATTTTGAGTTATCATATATGTGAGTCTTAGTAAAATGATTACAACTTTTCTCCTTTGGATGTCAGTAGAAGTAAACAAAGTATAGGTAAACATCGAATTTAACGTCATGATTATACTTGAAAAAAAAAATCACTATATTCAATGCTGTTGGCAATAATGAAGTTTTTCCATCAATTCCTTAAGTAAATGTTATTATTGATACAAACCAAGTCCATTCTAAAAAAATCATGTATTAAACATCTGAGTTACGTGGTTCTTGGGGTTTGAATGTGTGGCTTATACAGGTTACAAACATTCTTGATAAACACTATGAATATAAGGATATATCAAAGACATATATATGGGCATTAGAGAATAAATAGTTTTGTTATTGTTTGAAAAGTAATTTTACAACAATTACATAGGCATATAATAAACAGATGTATATGTAGGTATAGTTTTAAAATATTAAATACATGGATTTAAAAGAAAAAATAGATGGGTTTATGTTATATGGAATATGGGTTTTTTTTGTCCTTTTTATACATTTAAAAAAACACTATTTATTATTCAATATAAGGCAAAAAATGGAATGAGATTATGCATTATATTTGTATGTACTTTCTCTTATAAGATTCACTAAATACCAACAAAAAACTATAAACTTACAATCAAGTTTAGATAGCTAAATTGAAAGAATTATTATGGTGTAAATGTTAGTTATGCATTATGTTTACATGTTATTGTGTGAGATAGATTGTTAGGGCAAAGCACAGATTTTTAAAAGACTAATTAAAATCTAGAGGAAAATAATGCTATAAAGCAGAAAAATTAGGATTAATAAGGGTATCAAGCTCAAATCAAATATGTATTTTCTCTTGTTTTGTGAAGATTACAGCAAGTAAAAATTTAGATAAATACTTGAAAAAAAAAGGGGGAATGGTAGTTAGACAAACTGAATATGATGTAAATATGTTAATATATACATAGATTTCTTTTTTTTTTGTGTAAAAGTTTAAAAGTTTTGGAAGAAGTTACCACTAAATATCTAAAAATACAAGATGGAAGCATGATTTTGAAGAACTGTGAATGTTATCTGATCTGGAAAAGTTTGGGTTATTTTATTCTTCTTGATTGGCCATTTTACAGTACAAATCCTTAAAAGAAAATTTGATGGTTGTGTTGAATATTGGGAGAAAGTAAAGGTGAGATAAAGCAGCTGTAGTTTTATGAAGGTAGACAATAAGTTTATAAGGTTGCTTTAAATAGAGAAAAAAATATAAGTTGTTAGCGGTTTGGGTTTGGGCTTGAAAATAGTTTAAAAAAAGTTTAACATTAGATTATTGGGTTTTGTTATATATTTAAGAGTTAAAATAGTATTAGTTGAACCCCAAATGTTATTATAATTGTTTTACAAAATAATTTACAATCACTACATTTATGAAAGTAGAAACATAGTTTTTGATTAACAAAAAAACTAAAACTGAAAAAAATAAATTTTACAAAGACTAAATTTGTGAAAGTTGATACGTAATCTTTGATTAAAAATTTTTTTACAAAGACTACGTTTTTTAAAGTAGAAACGTAATCTTTTATTGAAAAAAATTACAAATACTACATTTTTAAAAGTAGAAACATATTTTTTTTATTGAAAAAAATTTATAAAGTCTACATTTTGAAAAGTATAAACATAGTCTTTAATTGAAAAAAATTACCGAAGAGTATGTTTTCCAAATTAGAAACGTAATCTTTAGTTAATGTTTATAAACTTGTTTTTGAGGTTTTAATCTTTAGAAAACCACCCAAAAAACCAAAAAGAAAAACCCTATGTCGTCGACTCATCGCCGTGTAGTAAGGGCACATTTGTTATCGTTGTCATCGACACCATCATTGTCATCATTTTTGTTGTTGTCATTTCAGGTAACAATAAATTTCATCCTACTTGGCTTACATTATGAAACAAAAAAAAAAAAAACCAATATAATCCACGTTTTGATGCTTTTAGGTTTATATTGCATTCGACTAATTTAATTATGTTGTTCACTTGATTTTTTCCTTGCATTTAGCTTTTGTCATTCTATCTATTAAAGTTTATGATGTTGCTATTTTTCATCCATTATTAAGTTAATTTTATGATTATAGCTATTATCTTGGTGAAAGTATGCTTGTATATCTTATTTTGTTTAAGCGGTTCATTGCATATTATTTATATAGATTAGTTGATATAATGAATCCTAAAGAACACATGTCTACCTTAACGAACATAAAGAAAAAGATTTTGTTGACACATCATGTTTGAAAAAAAAAAGATAGTGGATAATCTAAGTTGTTTCAAGGAATCGAGAAGAAAAAATAAGTTGAATTCAATGTCAATGGCCAGCCTATCATTTGTAGTACATCAAAGATGGTTAGCTATGTTGGATGTCCTGTCTAAAAATAATATCCATTAACTACAACAATTAGAGAACGTTCCAATAGATAAAAAGGATTATATATGAAAATTGATTGTGGTAAGTTATATTAATCAAATTGAAATTATCGACATTAATGTTTTATTACTTATTGAATGCAGTTAGACTGTCTTATTCAAATGTTTTAATTTATTCATTATAAGAATGCTTTGACATCCCAACTGAGTATAAGAAGGCTATATTACAATTTGTTAGGCTAAAATTCAAAGACTTTTAAAGGTAGATTGATTTGAAAATATATATTACCTAATGCAAACAATTCTAAACTATTGGCTCAGTCTCTAATGATATATTCAGATGTAAATAGTGATGCAGTGTAGATGAAGTTTGTTTTAGTATGGCTATCAGATGAATTTAGTGTATGCATAGCTTTTTTTTTTTGGATAATTATTAAAGCTAGGTTGTCTATTTCATGTGTTATTAAAATTGCTTATTTCATGTGTTTTTGATTTTGCTAGGGGTAGATAAGAAAAGAAGCCTAAAAAAAATAAAGGTTTAAAAAAAGTATCATCATTAAGTATCAAGAAAGAGGTATACAAATGTGAAACATAAATTTATAATTATTTTTTATTATGTATTATACACATGGTTTTAGGAATAAGAAATTTAATTATTTTCGAGTTGCAAACTTATATTTTCATATGGATATAAGAAACATCTAGATCAAGCAACGAAATATGAAGATGATATGTTTGAAAAAAAGCACATACGTAAAAAATTGGAGAGTATATTGATGAAACAACTAAAAAAATGACTAAAAATATGATAAGTTTATATTATATTTATATCTCATTTGATACTACCATCTATTTGTGCACGTTAATATATCGTATTTATTTACATAAGTATTTTGTGTTTTAAAATGATATAGTTATGAAATGTAAATCTAATGAAAATGAAACTAGTGATGGCATAGATGTGCTGACTTAGCTTTTAATTCAAAAGATGTACTTGATCATATTAGGGGTGTTAGGAGCTTTATTAGTCCAACAGACTATTTCAAAACAAAACATAAACCCTACACATCCAATATTGCTTAATATTTATTCATAATAACTCAACAAAATCAACGGATTGTTGAATTGGAGGCACAATTATGACAACTAATACAATGGTCAGTCTTTTACCGAAAATATAAAAAATGAATTCATGGATGAAGTTTTTGACTAATCTGTTTCTCCAATAATACATGTTGTAAACTAATTAATTCCATTATTTGTTAATTATAATTTGATTTTATATGAATACACCTTTGTATGTAACAAGTTTTTGAGACTAAGATTATTCAAAATCCACCTATGGAATCTAGTATGCAAGCGATTCAAAATTATACGAACCAGAGTTTACTCGGTAGATTACTAATAAACGTGAAAAGAAAAGATAGACTATTTAATTATCAATTGATGATGTGTATTGGGTAAAAGGAGATTATTATATTTTGTTCAATAATGAAGATATTAGTTATAGAGATATTGGCATACATGAGGTTAGCCTATATATTTTCATATATATATATATTATATTACCTAACATTCATATATAATGTATACTAATATTATAATTAATTTGTATTTATCATGTAGCTTTTTTTTCAAACATATGAAGGAAAGATAGAAGATTGATGCCTATAGATTTATTGATCCAAATCGTAAATCAAGTGGTGTGGGCAAAGTAACTAAGTGTGCATTTGCTTTGGCATTTGCAATGGAAAAAGAAGCGTAATACTTTATCGTGCCTTATAATCCTATGCATATGTTTATTGTTTACTTTGTTAAGTACTTTATATTGGTTTAAATGGATCTGATAATTGTTAAAAGCATTATATTCTTACTTAGATCTCGATACTATTTATTCAAGAGTCATTGGCAATTGGTTGTCATTGAAAATGCAACCTATAAAGTTTATTTTTTTGACTTAAGACAAAGTAACCCAAAACCATCACAAGAACTAGCAAACGTGATAAAAAGGTACTTATCTTAAATATGTCAAATAATTTATATCATGTTTACAGTTTATTTATTAGTAACATGGTAGACCTATGTTAATTTTTTTTGTTTTAAGGGATTGCATATCTATAATAAATATAAGAAAATAAAGTAGGTTACATTTTTGGTAAGTTTGTTTATTCTATTTCCTTTAATTATTTAGGGTTTAGTTAAAGCATTTGGCAACCTAATAATGATTTGCAAGTTTTTTATCAAGTAAGACTTCACAATGTGGCTATTATATCCTTCATTTCATGAAAGAAATAGTTTACAATGATCTTATGAGTACACCATAAATTTAAAGTATAGATACATGTTTCTATATTAAACATAGTAATGAAATGCATATTTATTGACATTTATTCAATTTTTGTTTAGTGAGTTGGAAAGAAAATATCTACACAATAGGAAATAGATAAAATGTATAATGAATGATGTGATTATCTATTCAATTTATACAGTGAGAACATGAGGACAAACCCATTTTTCCTTTTACCGATTTATGTAAATTTGTATATTCATATAAATTTAATGTAAATAATTTGTATAGAAATGTAAATTTTTTAAGTTTAAGATAAATGTTCGTATATAACTCATGTCCAAATTGATATGTGACTCATGTCCAAATTCAACATATGTTTGATACATGTTAGCTTTGAATTGATTATTATTTGAAAATGACAAAACAATTTTGCTAAAACTTAGAATAAATTGCTTTGAACTTAAAAAGAAAATTTTGCTAGCAATCTTTTAATAAAAAATGATTTGAGATAAAAAAAAAAATCTCTTTCGTCAATCGAAATATGTTTTTTACAAATTTGGGAAAGAGGAATCGATCCTGTAGTCAACAGGATCGATCTTCTCTACATAGAAACAAAATATTTTGATAAAAGCCTAAAATGGATCCATTTATTATGAATGGATTGATCGGTTTGTTATACAAATAAGTCTTAAACTTCAAATTTACAAAAATCGATAGATCCTATTTGATAATTGATCGATTGATTTTAGGGTTATAAAAATTGGTTATATAATGTTCAAATGTCAATTTATTGGGTTATTTTTTATTTATTTTTTAAAGAAAAAAAAACATGGTCTTTAAATGAATTTTACAAAGACAACGTTTTTATCTTAGAAACATGGTGTTTGTAATGTGTTTAAAGATTACGTTTTGAAAGTACGTGATTTTTGCTAATTTTTCAACTACATTTTTTATGTCAAAATATGATCTTCATTATTTGTTCAAAAACTACATTTCTTATGTCAATATTGGTCCTTGTGTTTTAAATACTACATTTCTAACATAAATACATAGTCTAAATAATTTTTAAATCAAAATTTTTTAGTTATTATCAACTACATTTTAACAGTAGAAAATGTGATATTTGATAGATTATTAACCACACTTTTTGTAATTTGCTAACAAAAATTATGTTTATTAGTTTGAAAATGAGGTTGATAATCTATCGAAGACTAAGAGTTTTTTTTTCAAAACATGGTTGATAATGAGTAAAAAATTTAGATTTAAAAATTGTTTAGACTATGTTTATTATGTCAGAAATAATATTTGAAACACAAAAATCACATTTTTGACATAAAAAACATAGTCTTTAAACAGCTAATAAAGATCACGTTTTGGCATAAATGTGATTGAAAAGTTAACAAAGATCATGTTTTTTTGCTTTCAAAATGTAGTCTTTAAACACATTATAAACACACGTTTCTGACATTAAAACATGGTTTTTGTAAAATCTCTAGAAATTGGACTATAATACGATGATTGTTTAACAAAGAAAAATTCAACTCAAACTTTAAATTAGTTATTGACTTTGTTTGAGGTTGCTAGAGTTGTTAGCCAATCATTGAGGTGGTTCAAAGCTTTGTCAATGAATTGTTAGATTTCTTAATGTACTTATTTTCGTTGTGCTTTTAATTTTGTGGAAAAGCTTGTTTAATAAATTTTTGAATAAATGGAGAATATTAATACAATCTTGTTATGTTCATTATAAAAAAAATCATAAAATAACATGATGTAACGTGCAAGCTTATTCAGTGAAATGCGATAAATATAAAAAAAAAAGCTTTTTCTATTATAATATCACAGAGATGGAATGGCATACTGTTTCACAAAAGATATAGTTTGCCGTTCATCCTTATTATATTGTTATACATTTACAAAATGATTAATACACTTGTAAACTTTACAAAAAAGTTGACTTAATACTTGTTATATATAGGTCAATATTCTAAAATGCTTATCCTGCATGTTCATTTCTATCTATACATTCAAAAAAGTTTGTTTAAACATGTTTTACAAAAAAGTTGTTGTCAGTGTTAATATATTATTTTATTTTGTTATGTCATCTTTGCAAAGAAACAAGTTGTAAATAATTGTGTAATTTGTATAAAAAAGTAATAAAAAAAGGTTAAAGAAATGGAAACAATTTATCATACATGATTTGAAAAGCAAAGATAAAAGGTGTGACAAAGAGAAATGGATACATACCTTAAAGGGTTGTTCAAAGACAAAAAACATAAGTGATCCAATCATTGAATAAAGAGAAAAAAAAAACACAATGTAAAAAAAACATCGTATATTTTCAAGTGTGAAGATAGTTTAAAGCATTGAATTCTTTTTTTAAAATGTAATACTTACTATTCTATCATAACTATACAAAAAAGTATGAATTTATTAACCAGTGGTGGTGTTCCATGTTAGATTTTTTTTTATCCCATAGAAATCAATAAAAATATGATAATTTAATTTTTTTTTTATACAATGACCAACATATATAATCATTAATTTCCATGTATTTACCTTGGTTTCTTCACAAGAGATTCATCAAAGAATGTCTTGGGGTATTAGACTTGAATCTGAGCTTGGAGGTTGTGGTTGGTCTATTGTTATTGGTTGGCCTAGGTTTAATACTAACTTTAAAAGTTGTACTTCATTTGCTATGATTGGTTCATCTGAACAATGAAATGGTGTAAGTGGTTCATGTGTTTGTTGGGCTAGTTTTCATTTTTTAGATGATTGACCTAATTTTGTGACATTTTAAACTGTTTCAATTATGGTTTCATCTGTGATTTCTCTTTGAATTGTTTTTCCAGAATAAAAAAGCTTATGAGTCAAAATATTTTTTTCATAAGTGATTGTTCAGGAAATAAATCTCATTAAATTAGATTTTTTAATGGTAGACTTAGATAGAGTAATGGTTCTATAGTGGTTAGTTGGTTTGAATGATGAGGTAAAAAGAATGTGTCAGTTATGAATTCTACTATTTCTTGTTGCAACAACTAACTTGATGTTGTGACTTTTTGTTGCTTTACAAGATTATTAGCTAATGGACTTTCTGTTTTTGTTTTCTTTCCATAGTCAAATATTTTATAGTTAAGCATGTTATTTTTTATTCCTCTTTATGTCAATCCAATCTCAAGTGTTTTTTCTTTCTTAAGCATTTCAATGACAATGGTGGGAAGGTTGAATCTATCAATTTTTTTAAGTAATTTTTTATATGGTTGAATCCATGAGTTTTTCAACTAGTTTACCAAATGCATGAACCTCTATTTGTCTAGCATTAATCTCTTATAACCATGGTTAATTTGACTATGTTGAAAAAGAATTACATTAAGTAAAATTAGTGGTATAAGTTTGTTTCATTAAATTAAAATGCTTAGAATGGCTTGCATAAGCATTGGTATTTTTTTTTCATAATTATTACATCAAAATGTTTCATGATTTGATCAAACACTAATTGCATGAATTATGAAACCATCCATTTGATGGAATAACGTCCATAATTGTTGCTTTACAGGAAAATTTTTTATTCTAAAAAGATCTTAAAAAAATTATTGGTTATATATCAGCAACAAAATATATAACCCATGCATGAAAAAAAGCTATAATTAGAAATTGATTAGGGAAAAAAGAATAAAAAAAAAAAGTGAGATGGGAAAAAATTGACTAGTGAAACCATATAGGTAACGATAAAAAAAAAAACCTACAACAACTTTTGGCAACGAAAGTTGTTCACATGATATAAACAAATATGATGATGAATAACAATGTCTTCATATGTAACAAAAAGTTTGTCAAAAAGATATCTTTTTGGTCGACATTTATGTAGGTTTAAGTCACAAACCTTTATTTTTGTAAGATCAAAACAGAGAAGATTTGTGCCAAAAACTTTTGTGACTTCTATTTTAGCAACCATTGCATGCTTGAGAAGACTATCTTTAAAAAAGATATCAACATATATTTGTTGATGTTTAAACATCTGTTGATTTAAATAATATATGTCACAATTGATGTATGCTTATATTAGCTAAATTTAGACTAGAATTGAATATATAAGTAGATTTCATAAATTTTATTGAGTTGTTAAGTCTCTGGAATATTCAAGTCTATATAAATTTTTGTTGCAAAGTAAGAAGACATGTATGCTTCAACTATAATAACAATTTTGTTACTAATTAATAAATAGCAAGGATCACAAAATGTTGCAAGTCAAAACAAAAAATAAAAATGGGAAGAAACATTCTATTAAACTTGCCTTTGTAGTATTTGACAGTGGGCCAATAATTATCACATTACATTTTTAATGTTCTTAAATAATAGTTCTTTATTAATTTGTGAGAGTTTGTCTTGTTGGATAGTGGCTTTGAAAGTTTTTTCACTGCATGATTAAAAAAAAGTATCTATAAGGTAAATAACTGTAAAACAGTTAAAAAAATTGGTATACATCTATTAGAATCAGTACTTAGACAATCTAAGTTCTTGAATGATAAGATCTCATTCATCAACAATTTGTTTGTATGATTACATTTCAACAACCTAAACTAGTCCTACCAATCTCAAAAGACCAATGACATCTATGAAAAATTGATTTCAATGGTTATCAAATATTAGTAAACATGAAACAAATATTGATATAATGTACTAGAGTTGTTAGTAGCTAAACAAAGTTAAAATTAAATAACTTGTCATATCTATCAGTGTTTATCCTTTGATCAAGAGAGTTATATGGCTAAAACATGAAAAAGTATCAAGAAAAAATAGTTAGATTATCTTCATTTTTTTTTATTTGTGTACTTCTATTGAGAGTGATGGTGTTTTGCCTAAGTATTGAATTAAATGATGGTTTCATGTTGTTGATCAAGAAACCAAAAATTTTATAAACACCGCCTTTTTTTAACATCACCTTAAACTTTTTTGTTTTAGAACTTCTAAACATTAAAGGTGACCAAAAATCGATTTAAACCAATTTAATTGATCGAAACTGATGAAAAATGGCCAATTCGACTTTGGTTATAGTTGATTTTTTTGATAGGTTAAATTGGTCAATTTTCGATTATTAAAACTAATAATCGAACCGATCGAATTAACCGATTTTGTAGTAAGGATAAAAAAAATTGAGATAAGCATTTTTTTGTCATTTTTCATTAATATGTTATTGAAATTATTAAATATTTTAGTGATTTAGTTTGAATGATACTTGAGTTTAAGTTTTATCAGATTGAATTTGTAACTAAATAATTGTTCATAATAAGAGAAAAAATGATTAAAAGTTTGGTTATTTAACTGATCCGATCGAACCAAATCGATTTTGATCAGTTCAATTATAGTCAATTATCTAAAAATTTTCAATAAGTTTGATTACTTATTGAATGAAAATTGGTTATTTTAGTTATTGATTTTTTCAAATCAAACCAACGAGTTGTTCACCCATACTAATCACAATATGCATTGCATTGCTGTATAAAAAAATGTATAATAGTAATTAGGTTACTTACAGCTATAAAAAGAATGATTTACATTAACTAACTTGATTATATTAGCTTTCATTATATCTTAGCATCAATTACAATAAAATCTAAACTTATGAATTAATTTGTTTTAGTATTTATTGAATCCCAAATTCATGCCATCCTAATCTTCATCACTGTGTTATGTCCAATTTATAATAACTTTGATAAAAAAAAGTGACTCATGACACCAAAAAAGGTACAGTAAAAAATTATGTTAAATTGTTGAATATATACTAAAAAGCATAAAACAAAAGAAAAAAACACGTAATATTTTTGCTAAACATAATAAGTTAAAAGGCAAATAGTATGTTGGCATATAAGATAAAATTGTACAAAAAAAGGTACTCTAGTGCAAGCATAGTAAAAAAAAATATTTTTAAAAGGATAGCATATTTGAACATGTATGCAATCATTTGCAAGAGTAAGGTAGAAATTAAATATATATATATATATATTGTTCACATAAAGTTCTTATAGACATAAAGCATTTTTAATCACAAAATAGTAAATTAAAAAATTTAGGTAATAAATTGAGTAAATTTATTAGACTATAAGTAGTAATAGAAAAACATTAGCAAAAAATATAATATATATAAAAATCACTATGTAACAACTTGAGTCTAAGTTGTCAAAAATTTCTCTATATGTTATGTTTTTGGGTTCAAAATTGCTTATGGTATGTACATTTTCAATCAAAATTTTTAAATCATGATAAAATGTTATTCTCGATAAAGCAACATATAGTTGACCATATGTAAGAACTAGTTTGGATAAATATAAACCAACAATGTTAAGTGTTTGACCTTGACTTTTATTTATTATCATAACATAATTTGACAGATAACTCTTTTCTATTAAAGATGAAAAACAACTTTTTATCCTTAACAGTCATGGGAATCATAGGTGTGAAAACTTTTGACCAAACTATTGCATAATTCACTAGTCTAATTCAAGCTTCTAAAAAGCATAATAACACAGCCTATTTTTCAGTTAAGTTTATAGTTTACAATGCAAGGAAATATCAGTAAATTGAGAAATTCAAAGGAATAAAGCAAATCTACATTTGACAAAAATTAAAAGCTTTTAAAATAGTGTCAGCACTATAATAAAACATATTAACTTTTGAAACTAAAGTAAGCATGTATGCATTGATCAAATCAATTTTTTCATTGTTCGAAGTGACGATAGCTCTTTAATTTAAGTAAAGATGGATCAGTAAAATTAGTCTGAAAGTTAGTATAAATAACTGCAAAAATAGTATTTATAGGATTGTCATATTGTAATCCAAGATGTTTCTTCACCTCCATATGAAACTATTTTAATCTTACCATCACTAATGCCTAACAATTACTTTGCAGAAACTTCAAGTTCAGCTCTAGATTGCTCATTTAAATGATTCCTAAATAACCTCATATTCCATTCAAGTCTGAACATCTTACAATGCTACAGAAAATATCTATTGATCATTGCATTAACAATATCATTCTTTGTTCCAAATATAATCACAAGCCAAATCAGCCTATAATCTCCTCTTAACACCACAGTCAAACCTCCGAAAGGTTTTTTATTTTCATTTGCTAAGTTAACAGCCAGAACTTCTTTAAAAGATTTATTGAAAGCTTTAAAATAGTTTTTATGCGTCATTGAAACTTTATCCCATACAATAAAATTGGTATTTTGCATTAATTATGCTAACTTTGTACCTTTCCTAATTCACATGTCAAACAATCAGTCACATGAAGAGAAATTTTGAATCATAAGTAGGTTATTCTACCTCCAAGTAAAAGCAAAAAAATTTATGCTGGATGAAGTCATAGCCAAAACAATTTTGCCCATTGACATCACACCAAAAATTGTTGTGATCCACACATATGTCTTCCCAATTCCCTTATGTTTATAAACAAAAAGCATCTCACTTGCATTGCCATCCATGGATAATTTAATCATTTCATAAACTTGCATTTGTTCTTTATTCAAATTTGCTGATAACTACAAATATTGTTCATGAAGTTAAGCCAAATTATAATCTAACTCTTCATGCAAAAGCCTATCATAAATTAAATGCATATTTCTAACTGCAGGCATGAAAAGTTTTTTTTTTTCTAACAGAGATGTTGAATGCTCATTAAAAACTTATTCCAATGCCACAAAGAACATAATTTTTTTAATTTAGAGTCTAGAATGACATAATGCTTCAATAAAAAAGATTATTTGAACCTATGTTATATATCTTTAGAGAATAATTTCCAATTCTCTTTTCAAAATGCATTTGGATCAACCACTCAACAAAACAATATAATGGTTGCAAATAATTTTCTAAGTTCATGACTTGTTGCCTATTCTAATGCTTGAATCAGAACTTCATCACATTCTCTATCGTACCTCGAAAGACCAAGTACTCGACAAGCTTATTGAAAACTCGGATACAAAAATCCATTAACAATATTTAATTTTTCATAATTTTTAGGTCCTTTAATGATATTCAACAACATTCAAGTATAAAATAACTCACCAGTCACTGGATGAACATATGTTATTCTACCTACAGACCTTTCACTCTACATTATTTTTCACTTCATTTTAGTTTTGTACCAAACCCATTAAGTTGAAATATCTACATATAATAATGTTATGGCACTTTCTTGCTCTCCGTTTGCAATCATCCACTTTGTAAACATAGTTTTATGCATATCTGGTATTTGAATGACTCCACATAACTTTCTTTGTCCAAAAAATAAACATTATACTCCTTTGGCAAGCGAATAACGAACAGTTAGCTCTCTATGATGAATTGAAAGTTCAAACAACTTCTAACATGCTTCGTAAGCAAAGATATACCTGTAATCCAAATACATATTCACTTCATCATTGTCAACCAATCTTTCTCATTAATTAAAAATAGGTCCATTATCTTTACTTCAAGTACTACTTTTGTCCTATTTAGACCTTTATAGATTTACTTGAATAAATATTTAATGGCTTTTGTTTGGCTACAAATCTCAACATTGATATGATTTTGATACTTAATGATGAGATCAACTTTAAAAGAAACAACAAAAAGATTGTCTAGTTTAACACCATTTTTTACAACAACCCATTGATCTCTTCTTCTAAACATAGGAAAACTATCATCTTTTATGATTGTTTCACCTTGAAATTGTTTTGAAAAGAACTTGGTAAATTTTCTTTACACCATACATAAAGCATGATAGTTTGCTACATTACTTGGACCATGCATCATGAAATTGGTTATAAATTCATATGCCAGTAGATCAAAATTACAGTTAGATATTTCAGTTAAAATTATCTTGTTTATAACATGAGCAATAGAATACTTATCATTTGAAAGAAGTCATAAAAAAATGTGCACATGTGAAAGATCTCATTTCTAAAATTCTATAATGTATATTACTAGAAGAAAAACAAAAAAAATATATATAGTTCATATCATCGTTGTTCAAATCAGAAACACAAAAAGAAAAAAAAAACTAAAACGAATAAAAACAAATACAACAAACAAAGAATGTACCACCAACAGCTTTGCTAAAATGATTTTTCTTCATTAAATCATCAATTAGGTGTCAAAATTTGATTCTTAAAACTCTAGACACAATCTTCGATCAGTCTTCAACTTTTTGTCAAAAAATTAAAACAAATACATTATGTATCTCATCCCATCTAGCATTACATGTAAAAGTTATAAATAAATCAAAATAGCCAAAGTATTTGCTAATAGCCGTAGCATCTCGATAATTTTAAAATAAATATAAAAGACTTCCCATGAAAGTTGTAGGTAGAATTTCATGTTATCTACTTTTTCATTTCTTATCTCCATTGCATTTCTCATCCCTTTGTCTATTTAAATCACAATTGTTTATAACTGTCTCTAATTTATTGAAGTCTCATTTTTTCAATATTACAATATGCATCAACAATAAACTGATCGAATAGCTTACCATCCTTCAATAATGTGTTTTGTTGCACATTTCGTCTCAAATGGTGATTGTTTCTCTCTTTATACTATTTTTATCAAAAGGAACTACATAAAAGGATACCAAGATTGAAACCATCTTCTCCATAAAGAAATAATAATGGATATTACGTTGCCATAAACAAAAGATGTAAATTATAAATAAGCTTTAAACCTTCAGATTTGTGCTCGAAGACAATATCTCTTTGTCGATCAAATTCTCCTATGTCTCCAAAATCAAACCAGTAATTTCAAATGTTATAAGAGCATTATAATTTCGGTCACCCTCACTTGGACCTTTATTAACTTCAATTACATTAGAAGATAATTTGAATTTGCAAATCTATCTCGAGCCATTCTAAAAGCTTTAATTATTTCATTATTTTCATCAAGCATTTTAAGTAAACCATGAACAATTGTAGTTTCAACATCAATACTTTGATAATTTTGACTAAAAGCGGATATTTTATTCAACAACTCATTCTTTATATCATTTATATAAAGTTGAGCAAACCTCGACCTTTGAGCCATAATAGATAACAATGAACTAATTTGATGGTGATTCTATTCACTAATTTTAAAGACATATGATCCTTGCAAATTATTGATAAAATAATCGATTTTACCTCTTATTGGAATAAACTGAAATATAAGATTATAAACTTTTATTTTCTCTCTAAACCTTATAGCTCTAGCACCCCCGATAATTAAGAAGCTCATCTAAAAATGGAAGAGTGAGCTTAAAAGAAAGTAATTTAATCATACCTTATTTACAACAAATAAAGAATATAAGGTGAAATATGTTTTTAAAAATGTCAACCCATTCTTTATATCACATATACACTCCATAAAAAAGGCAAATACAATTAGGACCTCTAAAGTTATAAGGTGTATAACATCTTTTTATTAAAAAAATTAAACATACAAATTTAAGAATCTCATTCGTTTGAATACTATTTCATTTTATGCTACTAATGATAATATGCTATTGAAAATCTAATTCACTCACTTAAATGGCTTTAGTTAGCGATTTCAAATATATTACTATTTATGACATTTATTGGTTCACTGCTAGTATCCAATAAATCAACAAAATCTTAATATAATATAAACAATTACTTACCTAAATTAATTAACAAATAAGAAATGATCAAAATAAAATAAAAAAAGACTGGTAGTGAGAAAATATAGACCAGAAAACCATCAAATAACTTAAATAGATTGGTAATATCTCCAGGGTTTTAACCATCCATAGCAACCACAATCCCATAATTAGTCAAAATATCTATATTTGTAATATGGCTGCTAGAGCCAACAGAAAAATTGTAACCATGTTGCCAACCAATAAATGGACTCAAACCCTTATTAGCTCTCAAATATTTAAATGAAATAGTGTTCAATTCACCATCAGAACTGATGATTGAATGTAATGTTATGTGACTTGTACTAACACAATCCATGTAAAAAATAGTTCTATCTAGATTTGACTAAAAAATGATAGAAGCAAACACATATCATCCCACTCACAGCATCATCAACAAAATTGATAATAGAAGAAGAAACATGTAGAACTTGTCCCAATAAAATGTTCTCCATATGAGAATTAAACCAACATTTTTATCATCGAAATCTATTCAACCTAAGCACATTTAACCTCTTAGGTCTATTCATAGCCCATTGACTTTATAAATATCAAATTAAGAAGCTTGCATGCTTATTAACCTTGTAAGTCTCTTTTGCCTTAAATTTTGATCACTCACCATCTAACTTATTGTGAACTATTGATAGAAAAAGTTAAGAATCAAAACTTACTTGAAAAACTTGCAAAGTAAAAACAAAGCAAATCACATAACAATTGATATCGAACAATGATCACAATATCTTCATACTGGAATTAAAAGCAATCATAAGCAAATCACTTTAATTTATGGCATATTGACATCTTATCTAACATAGTATCCACCAAAGTATCCACCAAAGTAATTAAAAGTCAGCCATTAGAATTCTACCACATTGCATATCTCTCTTTTCCTTATACTTGTAATACCAAGTTTTAATAATCATAGTAAAATTGTACAATAAAAACAATAACATTACAATCTTATCAAATGACAAAAAATACAAACAAAATATAACTGACAAAATAAATATAAACATGCAATTAAAAACAAAAAATAAAATTATAAAAATAATGTATGAAGCCTCAATTTGATAACCTTTAAAACAATTCCCCAGCTAAAAAAAATAAACAACTAGCCAACAATTAGAATTGCAAAAAAAAAAAAGACAAATATAATGCATTAAACCTCGATTCATCTATCTTTAACAAACATTTTTTAATAAAGAATAAACAAATAATAAGTTAATAATTGAAACAATAACCTTTCTCTAAAAAAAAACATAAAACTTAAAAAAAAAACATTAACATTAATGATAAAAAAAATCATATTCAATAGTAATACATATATAATCCTAGTTTCCACGAACTCATAAAGCATAATTGAAGACTTCAATACAAAAAGAAAACATAACCTATAGTTTATATAAGAACATAACTTATAGAGCAAATCATCAAGTATTCTTCAATTAAACAGAAAGAGAATAACATTAGCTTTAGAAATAAAAAAATATGAAACATTGATCCTAATATTCTGACCAAAAATCCTCCTGTTAAGTATAGACGAGTAGCTTGCTTGAAAACAAAACTACAAAATTTTGCTACCAAGAATCCTACAACAAATCATAGATAAGTAACATTCAAAATGATATAGGATAGTCACCAAAATATTTTTATATCAATACTGAAATTAAAAGTAATCACATGCAAATCACCTTAACAGATGATAGTGAGACATTGAAATTCTGTCAGATTGTATATCTTTTTTTTCCATTACTAGGTAAACCATGGATACTACTAAATTACGAATTAAACAATCATAGTAAAGTTATACAATAAAATCAATAATATTACAACTTTATTAGATAACATCAAAGAAAATAAAAATGCAAACAAAACATAATTGCCAAAACGAATATAAACATGCACTTAAAAAGAAAAAAACAAAAGTGTAAAAATAATGTCAAAATCTTAATTTGAATACATTCAACAATAATTTCAAATTAAGAACAAATAAACAATCAATCAGCAATTAGAACTACAACAAGCAACAAAAAAAGACAAATATAATGCATTAAACCTCAATTATTCTATGTTTAGCAAACATTCTTTAGCAAAGAATAAACAAATAATCAGTCAATAACTAAAACCACGACCCATTTTCTCAAAAGACATCAAACACAAAAAATAAAAACATTAAAATTAATGACAAACACAAAATCAGAGTCACCAATGATACCATGTACAACCCTACTTTTTGTGAACCTACAAAACACAATTCAAGATTTCAAATAAAAAAGAAAACATAAAGTGTAATTTTTACAAGAATATCACTTATACAATAGATCATCAAGTATTTAATTAAACACAAAAGAAATAACATGAACTTTAGAGATAAAAAAAAAATCAAACATTGATCTAAATATTCTGACCAAAAATCTATTAGCAAACTATTTATAACTACCTTACTTGAAATTAGAGTTGTAAAAAAAATCAAAAAAGGCAATTAACATCTAAGCAATAATAAAAGCAAACATAAAAACATACACGATTATAGTACCAAATTGAACAAAATAAAAAATAACAAAGTTACAACACCCTCTATAGAAAACATTCCAACCACCAAACCCAAAAAACAAATTAACAACTTATATTGTAAAAGCTCATCCAACAAACCATAGAAAATCATTCAAAAATAAACTTGAAATGAATCATTCACCACCCATGAAAAATTAAAAGAAAAAAAAAACCTAGACACAAAAAAAACCAACATCTTTTACAGAAGACATTCTAAATACCAAATGAAAAAAAAATAAATTAATAATCTACATCATAAAAATTAAATTCCAAACAACACGAAATCTTCCTAATAGATCTCGAAAATAAACATTCATTACCCATTAAAAAAATGCAAACAAAAAAAGAAGATAAAAGTGACAGCCAAAAAATCATCTATAAACTTATAAAAAAAAAAAACTCTAGCAATATACACAAAGAAGGGAATGCATAGAAGAACAAAAAAGACAAATACCAAGCCTTATTATAAAAAAACTATCACTGTAAAAGAAGTCATATAAAAATAAATAAATATAGTCATTTGAAAAATAAAAAAAAATACAAACATTCATCTGATGAAAAAATGCAAAAAATATAGCTTTGATACGTAAAAAAAAGATTTAAAAGCAAAAAAGTAACAAATTGCGTAAGAACAAAACAAAAGCGAGAGTGTAAAAACATAAAATTAACTTACCATATAAATTTCATTTTTTTTTCATTTAATCCTTTAATAAATTTTTATTACATGAATAACTTATCATAACATTAATAGATAACTCATAAAAACCACTTCAACCCAACTACCCCAAAAATAACCTTTAATTTTTTTAAAAAAAAACAGACAATATCTATCCCTAAATCAATGTTTCAAAGGCTATCAGGTAGCTTTTTCTATTAAACCATTTAATAAATTTTTATTACATTAATGAGTTGCCATAATACTAATTGACAACTCACAACAGCCATTTCAATCCAACATTTTTATCCCCAAAATAACCTTCAACTTATTTTAAATACAAAAAATATGTAAAAAAATACAATAATCTCATACCTTTTACCCCAAAATCTAACCCTGAATTATTTTTAAATTCATTAAATAGTTGTCCCCAAATCAGTGTTTCAAAGTTTATGGGGACAGCTTTAATTGTTAGTAACCTTTTTTGTCTACACCCGATCGATCCATTTTACTATAAAATCGATCCATCTTGCAAGTTTTAAAATCAGTTTGCTTTTTGTATAAAAAATCGATCAATAGTTTTTCAAAAGATAACAATCTATTTTCGTAACCCTAAAATCGATTGATCTATTATTAAAGGAGATCGATTGATTTTTATAAATTTTGAATTAAAGACTATGTTTATACTTTTAAAAATATAACTTTTGTAAATTTTTTTTTCCAATCAAAGACTAGGTTTTTACTTACAAAAATTTAGTATTTGTATTTTTTTTTCAATAAAAGTCTATGTTTCTACTTTTAAAACTATAGTCTTCGTAAATTTTTTTTTCAATCAAAGACTACATATCAACTTTCACAAACATAGTATTTGTGAAAGTTTTTTTCAATGATTATGTTTTTATTTTAAAAAACAATCCTTGTAAGTTTTTTCAATCAAAGATTACGTTTCTATTTTTAAAAATGTATTCTTTGTAAAACTTTTTTCAATAAAATTGTTTATCACTAAGTTTCTACTTCTATAAACGTAGTGATAGACAATTTTTTTAATCAAATACTACATTTTTATTTTCATAAACGTAGTGATTGTAAATTTTTTTTCAATTAGACACTACGTTCAAACTATGTAAAAACAGAAACAGAAGTGCAAAAAACATAAAACTAACTTCCCATATAAACTTTGTTTTTCTCATTTAACCCTTTAATAAATTTTTTACTACATGAATGACTTGTCATAACATTAACGGACAACTCATAACAACCACCTCAATCCAACATTTTTATCCCCAAAAATAACCTTCAACTCTTTTTTAAGACAGACAATATCTGTCCCTAAACAAATGTTTCAAAAGTTACCGGATAGCTTTTTCCATTTAACCCTTTAACAAATTTTTTATCACATGAATGAGTTATCATAAGACTAATCGACAACTCACAAACACCACTCCAATCTAACATTTTTGTCGCCAAAAATAACCTTTAACTCTTGTTAAACACAAATAATATTTATAAATAAATACAACAATTTCATACTTTATATCCTCAAATCTAACTCTGAATTTTTTAAAAATATATTGAATAGTAATCCCTAAATTAGTGCTTCAAAGACTATGAGAACAGCTTTAAGTGTTAGTATAGATAAGAAAATTTTTAAATTTCCTCATATCCATTTTATTATTTATTAAAACATATCCTTAATTTGCAAATTTCAACACGTATAAATAACTACTTAAGAAAATAAATAATAAAAAAATAAATCAAATAAAAATAAAATTATAAATACAAAACACAAAAAAAAAAACCAACATGGCTCGGATGTGCAAATTTTAAATCAAATTCGGGTTGAAGCGTGGGTCAAAAAAATTTACCTTTTTTTTTATCAAAATAATGTCATTCATGGTTTATTATAAAATCCATTATTCAAGCTTTTTCTTGTATTTTTCCTTCTCTTTCTAACATTCATGCTTTCCTTCTCTCTCTAAAAGGTTTCAACCAAACTCTCATCTAACTCCTAAAAGTTAGCCACATTGAACCGTCATCACTACCCAATGCCACTTTTGCCGTTGTTCAAGGCTAGCAAAAACTCTTTCATTTATTTTTCTTTCTACCCAAAAAACCTAAAAAATCCTAACCGAAAAACCTAAAAGCAAATTCTTAAAATTATTGAACCCAAAAATCTTATATATATAAAAAAAAAAAACTTCAAGCCTTTCAAAACATTTTTTTTTTTTGTATTTTGTTATTGACTTTTCTATTGATTGTGTTAATGTTCTTTGTATTATGCTTGATCAGTAAATGAATTGTGTTTTGTCAATTGCTTCTTGATAATTCTATTTTTTATAGAATTATCAAGGCATTTACTTGATTAATTATATGACTTAACTAATTTTGCTTGATTCTTCGCAAATTAACTTAATTTCTACCTAATTTTGTTTAATTATCTCATATTGTAGGCAAAATTAGAAAATAGAAAGATAAAGTGGATTGAAGAAGCTTAGATGTGGATTTGATTTGGATGAATAACATGATGAAGGAAGCTAAGGTCTAAAGGCATTATTTCGAACCTAAGGAAGTAGCATGTTGCATCCCTTGCTAAACTTCTTAAGCTAATGATTAGAATCATATCTCTAAAGGCATGGACTGCATATAAGCATGTAAGAAATAATAAAAGAGTTGTTGCCCAAGCTTTGGCTTTCAAGTAAGCTGTATTAGGAATAAAGGCTAGTTGTCAAGCCATGAAAAGAGCCAAGCCAATTTCACTTAAAGAATAAAGAAAGAATTGAACTATTGCTGCCAAGATGAATTATTTTAGCTAAATAAGGAAAAAGCTAGCCACCAAGCCATGAAAAAAAGGAGGAAAAGAGCCAAGCCATTGTATAATAAGACAAATTAGGACCACTACACAAAAGGACAAAGACAGTTGCCGCTTGCATAGGCTGTCAGTCTTTGGATCACTTGAAATTCCCTTTATTTTGGCACACAGAAAGGTGGCTAACTGGGCATTTTATTGCATGAGGATTGGCTAAACTTGGAGACCTATGAATCATCACTTGTTCAGCATTTTAAAGAATGAAAACCAACCAACAAACAGCCCTTGCTCATCATAAATTTCACTTTAGGTTTTCATAAAAAAAAAAATTTCTCATTTTAAAAGTATTTAAGATGAACTCATTATTTGCTTGAAGAGACTTTATCGATTCATTAAATATCTTATCAAATTCCAATTCCAATTCCAATTCTTTTTATTTGTTTACAAAATATTATCATACAAAAATTTTATAAAAAATATCATAGAAAATATCATAATAAAAATCAAACAAAAATATCATAATAAAATCATGCAATAATATCATAAATCAAGCAAAAATATCAAAATAAAATCATGCAAAATAATAATAATAATAATATCATGCAATAATACCATTAATCATGCAAAAATAAATAATTCATACAAATAAAATCCATATATAGTATCATGCAAAAATATAGTAATAAATAATGAAAATAAAATCCATGCAAAATATCATGCAAATATATATTATAATTATTCATGAAAAAAATATTATATAAATATCATGCAAATAAAATATCATAAAAATCATGAAAAACATGCAAACAAAACTATAAAAATCTTACCAAAGTTTTTTTTCCTTTTTTCTTTTCGTCCTCATTTTAACTCAATCACAATTAATTAAAAAAACTAAAGTAGAAAAAAAATCAAAAAGAAATTAAAAAAGTAAAAAATAAGAAATAAAAAATAAAATTAGAAAACAAAAAGAAAAAGAAAAACTTGTAACAGGTTTGGGTCAAGAAGTATGTCAAACAGGTTTAGACGTGGGTTGAGCCTCATCCAAATAACATTGTTTGCTCCCAATATTTAAGTAATACAAAAAAATAAAAAAATCAAAGCCTTCATAATTTCCTTTTCCTTTTTCTCTTTAGCCCAAAAACTTCTCCCTCGAAACTCAATACTTTTATGTTGCTTGATGATTATAATTGTCTCAATTGCCTCTTGATTCTTTGATTGTTAGTGATTTTTAATTGAAAATTGGATTCTTTATATAGGGATTGAATCCCTTTTCAATTTGAAAAATTTTAGTGTCAACTAAATCTATTAAGATCCTACCAAAATTTCTTTTCCTTCTTGTAGAAACTTGATTTCCAAAAATTGCCAAAATCAAATTCAAATTTTAAGTTTTAAATCTAATTAAAATCACAATTTTTAAAAAAATCAAAAAATATATATTTTTTACCAAATAACAAAACATAAATAAAAATAAAAATACTTTTGGATCTTTAAATTTGGGTTTAAAAAATAGCTTTTAAAGTTTAATATCAAAATGAAATTTGGGATCCAATAATATAATTAAAACAGTAGACAAAATTAGGTATCTACGGGTACATATACTTATATCTAGATTTATATATCCTCTTATAATTATAATATACATATCCAAAAAGCACTATGTACATATCTTATAAGTAATATGTACACATCCTATAAGCACAATATATATATTACAAATTAGTTCATACACCTTATAAGTATCAATACCTAGCTTTTTCTACATAAAATTTTATTCATCAAATTTGTTAAGAACAACCTCAAAATCAAAGAATCAAGTAGAAAATGCAAATGTCACAACCTAAGTTAATAAAATTGTTTCAATTAAGACATCAAAACAAAAAGCAAAGTAAATCCAAATTTGATATAAAGCAAAGCAAACCCAAATATCTAATATATCCACAAGCTGTAAAAGCACTCATGCTATCTATGAGAAAGTTGTCCTACATGTCTACATGATATCTTTTTTTTCCCTTTCTAATTTCTTAAGGTGATGAAAATGCACTCAATACCTCATGAATCAAAACTCAACATTAAATCGTGATGGCCTTGTATGTACCAATCACAATATGCACCAATCACAAAACTTAACTGCTAAGCTTAATTCAAAATTTATTCAATACCAGTTTCCAAATTTCAATAAAGTAATATAAGCCAATGAACTCTAAATAGCAACCAATTAAAGTGAAAAAGAAAAAAAATATGAAAATGAAATTGAAGTGATAAAAGAAAACAAAAAAGGTCAAGCAAGAGATACTTAACTTAATGAGCTTATTTAATCAATTTGGTAGAAAACGATCATTATTGGGGTGGGGAAGGAGGGGATTTCCACTTAGTGACTTAAGGTTAATGAGTCAAGGTTGTATACACAAAGGGTGGTTGCTAAAAAAAAAATGGAGATTTTTATAGAAAGGGCTTTGAATGCCCGATTTTGGTCGAGAAGAAGGAAGGTGAAATAAAGATGGAAATATGTGACACAGAAAATTAATGATAGCATGGAATTGAGAGAGGAGGAATTGGAGGAAAGAAAAGGAGTAATGCGCCACATAAAGGGAAAAAAAAACCTTTTCTCTTTGTTTAATATGGGTAATATTGTAATTTTAATTTCTTTATATTAATTTTAAATTTTATTTATCTTTTAAAGTAATTATTTTTTTCAAAGAAATGGATAATTTTATATTATACCCCTTTTTCTAATTCCCCCAATTAAAAATTTGCCAAAATCTGGTCTAGGAATAAAACTACTAGTCTGGCCGTCTGTATTGAATGGACCTAACAATTTCCAGTTTTCGACCGACTAACTATTGCTTTTCTTTAACCAAGTAAGTAACTGTTGTTTTCTTTCCATGCGGAAGAGCTGCTTGAGGGAATGCTTCAGCCAGAAATAGAATCCAAACCTTGGATTAGTATGCTCAATGACTGCACCAGACATGGTAGGCATTATGAAGCCTTGTCCCTTTTCATTCAGAAGGTACGGTGTTCATCAAGTTTTGGACTTGATCACCAAGTTCTTGCAGCCATTCTCAAATCCTGCGCTGCCCTTCGGACCACCGCTTTGGGAAGGGCTCTTCACAGTTGTGCAGTGAAACTGGGTCATTTCTCTTGCCACTTCGTGTCTAAAGCACTGCTCAACATGTATTCTAAATCTGGAGCTGTCGGTGATTGTCAGAAACTATTCGGACAAATGAGCACTTCTGATCCTGTTGTTTGGAACATTGTCTTATCTGGGTTGTCTGGTTATGGGGACTATAATGATCGAGTTCTTGGTTATTTTAATTCGATGCGTGTTTCCAATGAAGCAAAGCCTAATTCTGTCACAGTTGCTATTGCTCTTCCTGTGTATGCTCGGTTAGGAGATATAGATGGAGGGAAGATTGTGCACTCCTACGTGATTAAGTCTGGATTGGAGGCACATACTCTTGTTGGGAATGCACTAATATCAATGTATGCAAAATGTGGACTAGTAAAACAAGATGCACATGCTGCTTTTTGTAGCATTGCTTACAAAGACGTTGTCTCGTGGAATGCAATCATTGCTGGTTTTTCTGAGAATAATTTCATGGATGATGCATTTAGATTGTTCAGGGAGATGCTGAAAGGATCAATAGCACCAAATGATTCAACCATTGTGAATATCTTGCCTGTTTGTGCATCTTTCACTAAGAATGCTGCCTGCTACTTGGGAAAGGAAATTCATTGTTTTCTGTTGAGAAGGACTGAGATGGGAGCAGATGTTTCTGTCTGCAATGCCTTGGTGAGCTTCTATTTGAGAGCTGGGCGTATGGATAAAGCTGAATTAGTTTTCAAAAAGATGGAATCAAGAGATTTGGTTTCCTGGAATGCTATTATTGCCGGATATGTGGCAAATGGTTATTGGTTGAGAGCTTTGGATTTGTTTCAAGAATTGGTCTCTGCAAAAATGTTTGGGCCAAATTCTGTTACTATTGTTAGCATTCTTTCTGCTTGTGCACACTTAAAAGACTTCCAGGTTGGCAAAGCGATCCATGGGTATATTCTTCGGAATTCTTGCTTATATGCAGATACATCGGTGGCAAATGCCCTTGTTAGTTTCTATGTAAAGTGCAATGACCCCGCAGCTGCGTATCAGACATTTTTTATGATTCCTTGGAGAGACTTGGTATCATGGAATTCAATTCTTGATGCCTTGGCAGAGTGTCAATATGATGCTCAGTTTCAGGAACATTTAAGCTGCATGTTTGGGGAAGGATTTAGGCCTGATTTCATCACTGTCTTAGCCATAATACGGTTTTGTGTCTGTTTTTCAAGTCTAGTAAAGGTTAAAGAAACTCATAGCTATTGCCTCAAGGCTGGTATGTTACTAGATGATAGTGAACCTGCTGTTATAAATGCGATAATTGATGCCTATGCCAAATGTGGTAAAATGGAATATGCTACCAGGATTTTTCAGAGTTTATCAGTGAGGAAGAATTTGGTTACTTTCAATTCAATGATCTCAGGTTATGTGAATTCTGGATCATATGATGAAGCATTTATGATATTTAATGGGATGTCTGTGAGAGATCTCACCTCTTGGAATTTGATGGTTCAAGCATGTGCTGAAAATGATTGTCCTGGTCAGGCTTTCAACCTTTTCCATGAATTACAAGCTCAAGGGATGAAGCCTGATGCAGTAACTATTATGAGCATCCTTCCAGTATGTGCTCAAATGGCCTCTGTTTACTTCTTGAAACAGTGCCATGGTTATGCGATAAGAGCTTGTTTGCAAGATGTTCGTTTGAATGGAGCTCTTTTAGATTTATATGCAAAATGTGGCAGCATATGGAGTGCTCATAAGCTTTTCCAGTTAACTCCTGTTAAGGATCTGGTTATGTTCACCTCAATGATAGGTGGGTATGCCATGCATGGTATGGGTGAGGAAGCACTCTGTCTTTTCTCTTATATGCTTGAGTTGGGGCTGAAGCCTGATCATGTTATCATTACTGCCATTTTATCTGCTTGCAGTCATGCTGGCCTGGTAGATGAAGGGTTGGAAATATTTTATTCACTAGGGACCGCTCATGGGATGATACCAACCATTGAACAATATGCTTGCCTTGTGGATCTCCTTGCTCGAGGAGGTCGAATCAGTGATGCATATTCTTTGGTTGCTGGTATGTCTATTGAAGCTAATGCTAATGTGTGGGGTACATTGCTGGGTGCCTGTAGAACTCACCACGAGGTGGAATTGGGTCGTGTTGTGGCAGACCACCTCTTTCAAGTTGAAGCTAATAATATTGGGAACTATGTGGTAATGTCAAACCTATATGCGGCGGATGCCAGATGGGATAGTGTTATGGAGGTGAGAAAACTGATGAAAGCAAGAGATTTGAAAAAACCTGCGGGATGCAGCTGGATTGAGGTAGAGAAGAAAAATAGCGTCTTCATAGCTGGAGACTGTTTTCATCCTAAGAGGAAAATTATTTATAGCACATTAAGTACCTTGGATCAACATATCAAAGAGCCATTTCTGTTTGATAAGATCAATATGGCCACTTACAGCATTTAGTAGCTTTATAAAAGAAGGAAAATGCCACTAAAATGCCAATAACCTTTGTTTTGTTGATCATAATCTTGACTGGCTGAATTCTTTTCCTGTTTTTTGGCGGCAAGGCATTCTACTTAAGTGGGATCAAATCCACTGGAACCTCAAGTGAATCTAGGCTTTTTGATTGGAGTTGATGTTCCTCAACTTTAACAGATATACTGGATAGAAGTAGACAAGATTTCGGTAAGTGTCTGAATTTATTTTCTGCTTCTGCAGTGATTTAGTGAACTTGAAACAAATCATTGGAATTTCTATATACAACTGTTGAACTATTCCTGTTTTTCACTTTTAAGGTAATTCTCCAATGACAAAGACCAAAGAATATTTAGACTACTTATTTATTTTTGCCTTTTGGAGTTGAATGAGCCCATAAGCTGTTCGCAGGATCTTCTAAAGGAGATAGGGTCATCTTTGTTGGTTCTGCAGAGTAGTAAGTTGAGTGCTTCAAGTTTAGATATTGTTTTGATGTTCAATAGCTGAGAATTCTGTGTATCCTTTCTACATAAGTTTGATACATATAAAAGTTAAAATTTCTAGCAACGTGCAGCATGCTAAAGTGGTTTTGCTCACTTGTTTGCAACTTCAGAAATATCAGGTTCATCATACACTTTCTATTTTCTTCTCCTCATTTCACCTACATATGTGAAGTATTTTTTTGCCTGCAATACGACCTGCATGACCTTAGAATTTTCTATTTTTTTTGGTTTTCTCCCCTAGATAAACAAGCATATTATGCATCCTGTAGGTGAAGTAGTATGAAATTCGGTTAGTGTTAACTGAGTGTTCTTTTAGGCTTTCATTGATACTAAAGCTGCAAATGACCTGGCCCAAGAAAACAAGAATAATGTTATGGTTTCTGCTCAGTTTGGTAAGGGGAGCATAGCTTTGAACTCCAGTCAAGCGGAATTCAAGTTTAACTTGATGAAAATATTTAAAATGAGTTGAGTTAGCAAGAATTTTATATAAAGTCAAGATTAAATTCTAAGAAAATCAGAATTACGGTCTTCATCTGATGCTGAGCTGTTAGTAAGCTATCATGCTAGTATAGTTGCCATCAAATCCTATTTTATGTTTCTTAAAGATAGGAATCTGTTGCATTATTTATTTTTTATTTTCTTTAAGTTTAAATGTTAACTTTATTAAGGTAGTATAGATACTAGCAAGTCCTATTTTATGTTCTTCAAGGTAAGAAGATTTTTGCACTATTATATTTTTAATTTATCTCTTGAGGTCAAAATGACCCGGTTGTTCTGGTAATTCCAGATTTGCTAGGAGTTTCAACGTTGAATCTAATGGACTCACTTTTGCTTTTAGTTTTAGTTAGGGAATAGTTTTAAGTTGATTTGATTGATAGTTTTGCGAGATGGATCTTTAGTGGTTGTCAGAATAAGCTTACTATAAGTCTATAAATAATTATGCAACTTCTTTCATCTAATAAGTTATCTGTTATGACAACTTTAGTTGCTTTTTATTCTTTGCTATGCTTTCTTTGGGATTGCTTGAAGCTACTCTAACACTATGTATTAGGGTGAGGGGAGTGAAAGAAAAGGAAAGGATGTGAAACGTGGAAACCTTTTCCTTTTTTGTGTAACATTTAAAATAAATAAAGGGGGAGGGTTAAGCACCCCATTTTTCAATTACCCCAAATTGGGGGAAATGGAGGAGAAACGAAAGGACTAAAATTTTTTAATTATGAAATGACTTTTATACCTTTTTTTTTCAATTTTCAAAGATCATTATAATCCTTTCCCTCTTTAGCTCATTCATCATTTTTTTTTTTTTTTTTTTCTTTAATTTGTGCTTGGGTCTGAAATTTTTTGTCATTTAGAAACCCTTCCTTTCCTTTCTTTTCTTTTCTTTTACTAAATTTAATCCAAACATAACTTAAGCCTAAACCTTAGGTGTGAAGCCCATATCTCTGCTTCACCAATATCTTCTTTAACTCTACTTCTGTCAGATTAAGAACCAGCTTTAAATAATTGGCTATAAACGCTAAATAGTTATTCTCCAAACTCTGTCCAATCTCATGTAGCCATTAAACTTCAACCCTAAGCCTAATTTACTGTTTATAAAACTGTTTCACATCAATGTTATTGGTACTGTACTAGAACCATTGTTATCGGCTGGCAAATTCCAATTTTCCCTGAAACTGGTGCATAAATCTCCAAATTCCATTGCAGTTGAAATATTGGGCTATGCTACCCTGTAGCAGTTGTACCGGGACATTGAAGTTGAAAACTCCTGTTTGGACCAGTACAAAAAATACCTTTTTTCATATTTTAAATGGTAATGTCATTTTTTTTTGGTCAATTAATTGTACACAAATATGAAATCTCAACCATTCACGGGTTTGGCCTCCATATAAAATTTAGGTAGACCCACAAAATTCATGGTTGGGACATGGGATTGAATAATTGTATACTTGTAGGAAGAAAGAACTGTAGTTTGTATGAACCCCTCAAAAATGACAATTGAATGCATAAAAATGTGAAAGTAATTCAACAAGTCAAGTGACACAAACTCGGATAATACATAAAAACCAAATTATAAAATAAACAACATATATTAATAAGACCATAATAGTAATTTAGCTTCTTTTTTTTTTTTCAAACAGGAGTTATAGTCATTTGTTTAACCCACTTCTCCCAACTTTTTCTCCATTCTAAAAAATGTATGTGCAGTTATTTGACTTTCTTCTCTTTTCTATACTTAAAATGACTAATTTTTATTCATTTTGATAATTTTATAATATTTAGTTATTTATTTATTTCGCCCACATAGCAGGTGTGCATAGGACTAGTAATTAATTATGCAAAAAGCATGATCTTGTTCCACACTATCAATATTCAATTTTTTCCATCATAAATCAACTAAAAAAGCTTATTACATTTCTCATCCAGTTAAGCTCTAATCACTAGTTCTTGTTAATCATACAAACAGTTTTTCTTAAATTTATTGTAAACCTTGCTGTTCGTAACACATGATAATTTTTGAACTCAAGGGTCATGTGTCTAGTCAATGCGTTAAATGCTAGAAGTTCAAGGGTTTGAGTGTTCTTTTTTATGCTTCTTTAAGTTTGGCTGTTTCTTTTTCTCCCCTTCATTTCCTCTTCTCATGTATGCTTATAACTTATTTAGTTTGCATTTCATTTGTTCTCTAATGATTTATGATTATTAAAAGGTGTTTCCCTCTACATATTCATCATTTCATTTTCTTCTACAATCTCTGATTGGACTCCTATAAGAACTGGGACTGGCTCTTAAACATTGAAATAATGCCACAATAGATGATGGAAGGGGTTTATTTGTAAAACTTTCCTAATTGCTACAGGATGTTTTATGCATGAGTTAAAATTCAAGTCTTTTAATGGATTCGATATCAAGTTTGTGTTATTTGATGTACTGTTTTCCATTTGTTACCCCTTAGCATTCAGTTCTGTTTGCTTCTTTTGTTAAATATCTACCTTCTTTCCAAACTCAAGTAGTGAGCACGTAACTGCCTCTTAAGAGTCGATAGAAATGAGTGGCGCAAGAAGATTCAAACTACAACCTATCTTGATTTTCTTATTTGGTTTTTCTTACAATCAACCCCAGAGTATGGGATATAAGGCTTAGTGTGTTATTGTTGTTGTGTGTTTGCAATGGTTTGCTGCTTAAGGAATTTTGTTTAAAATCAAAGCAAACAATTGTAAATTTCCTGATATGGTAGGTTTTTGTTGACTCCTGTATTTATTTTCTCTTGTAGATGTAAGTTTTGCTTTCAACTCTCAAAGATCAAGTAGAGATCAGTTTCAACCATTTTTTTATTTACTCATGGTTCCTGAAATTGTATGAGCATCTGAGCTGTGAGCCATTAAAGTTTTGTGTAGAAGTTACTATCATTCCTGTCAGCAAGCATTAGTTATTCAGTCATTGAGCTTAGAATCATTAGTTGATTTTGTAGAATAAATCTATAGATATTTTTTCTATGTGACTTTACCATAGGTTGATCGTTCCCACAGTTCATGGGAATTATGAAATGCTTTACCATGGGGGTAGTAAAGTTATTTTCACAAGCTCTGGTAAAGTAAACCAAAACGAAGTGACAAAATAACCCCTCAGGCATTCCATCACTTATCCTAAAAATTGACCCTTTTTCATTAACAAAAGAAAGAATTCTAGCTCTTGTATTCTCTCCCTGTTTCTCTTACTGTTGTAGATCAAGCTACCAGTGAATACGCCAAAAATGACATTCCGAGAGACCAGGTTGTAAGTCATCAAACACCTTCCTATTTCGCTTGAAAATTGAAGATTCTATGGTAAACTCTCTCTCTCTCTCTCTCTCTCTTCATTGTTTCTCATATGCATCTAGCCATATGTTTGGTCTGAATTTCATTTCATTGTTGTTGCACTAACATACCCAAATATTTATGTGTAATTTATGTCACTAATGTCACTGGTTTTTTATGAATTCATTTTGTTTTTTGCTTAAGTTTTTGCCATTTTATTTGTTGTTCCCATTACTTGATTCACTAATAAGCATCATGTGCTTTCCGGTTTTCTTTCATTGGTTGCTTAATTAGAGTTAAGTTTTGAAAGCATTCTAGGCTAATTCAAAATGATTTATTTCTTTTTCTACTACATTATTAGCTGATAAGCTTCATTTGCTTTAAATTTCTTTGGTTGCTTACTTTATTGTGTTAATCGCTAAATGGATGCTTGAACTATTTTGATAACTATATTGCATTGTGTCCTTTTATTTTTATTTTTCCCTTCCATTAAATTTTATTGAGTTAAATAGTTAGTTCAATTGGGGTAGCTAGGGTTAGTTAATTTCCTTCTTTCTAGTATTATTTGAAATTGTGAATTGTAAATGCCGTTGGGGTCACAAAAAGAATGACCTCTTTGCCAAGTCTTATTTGCAACAGTTGGAGATTGGGAATTGTTTGCAAATGCTTTCATGTCTTTGTGAAACAATCTTATTAGCAAAGGATAGTTGTTTACAGTTAGAAACACAATGGACTGTTGATTGTAAACAAATTACTTTCTCCCATGAGCTGATTTTTTTCATATATTGTGGGTTTGTTTTTTCCCTAGTCTTGCAGACTTAAGATTTTCTAATTCTTAAAGGTGTTTTGATGCAATGTTGAACATATTCTTTGCTTCTCCTAGTGCTAATTAGGTACCTGGTTGTCATATTGTGTCAAAGGTCAAAGTACTGAAGCGAGGCTACCACCTCATGGACCATTGGGGTATCCTGCCTTTGCTTGGGATGACAATACTCATTAGTTGGTGGCAAGTGAAATTTTTTTGGGTTGATTAATTATAGGTGCATATTTTTTATTTATTATTGGTATCATTTTGGCTGTTTTAATTTAACTAAATTGATAACCAATACTGCTTTATATCAATAAGGACAATCTTGGGTATGGTTTAGGAGGTCTAAACATTTCTCCCGCTGTGCAAAGGTTGATTCTATCTTTTAATAATTCCACTAACGACAGTGGGAAAATGCAAACAACGATATTGCAGTTGAGAATGATAGAGTGGCTGGATTGGATGATCAAGTGGTTATTTAATTAAATTATGGAGTTGAGATACTTGAATTTGCAATGGTCAACAGGAAAAGAGCTTTAATTCTAATTATGTTGTTTAATAAATTTGAAGGATATCTACGGACTAGGTTTAAGTAATACCATATTTTAAATTTACTAGCTATGTATATGTTGAAGCAGTTTTTAGTTTGATAGTAAGTTTAAAATTACCTTTGGTTTTAATGTTGAATGTTTGCTTATTTGTGTGTGATTGGCATTCTAGAGGATCATAGCTACTTTTAAGGCCAACAATTCAAATGACTATAACTATTTTGGAATGTGATAAATGTTCTTGTATTCATTTTTTTGGTGATCTAAATTGTTTAATGCTCTTTGGGTTTTTGACTTCAAGATAAATTTGTTCAGTATAACTGGTAATTTTTGGGTTTGTTTTATAGTGATTCTAAGATGCATTTACTTTAGTATTATTAGTTTAAAGGAGATTTATTGTAGCTTTACATTTTGTACTTTAGAATTTATATAAATCATAGCCAACTAAAAGGCTTTTGAATGTTCATATGACTCGATAACTTCTCATTAGCAAAAAATATAGGTGAAATATTTTAGTTGGGTTTGAAATGCTTTTACATTGTTAAGAGCATTTTGGATTAGTTAGATTTCTAGTAACATTGGCTACAAATATATATTGATCTTTGCAAACATACCAAACAAATCAATGTTACGTATCCAATAATTTAATTGCAACAATTACATGCGTAGAATCACATTCTGTTGAATTATATTTCTTTTATTCGTCTTGCCATAAATTGATACACATCTTACCTTCTTCTACTCCTAAGGTTGAATGCGATTTTGTCATCGGACAGTTTAAGCCATTCCACCTAATCTTGAATGATGAAGGTTCATGGTAGTGTGGCTGCCATTCCGGTGTGGCACCTAATTTGATGTTGTTATATCATGGTACCCCTCAATGACTTAAAACAACAATAATAGTGTTCTTGACACAGTGCAGTCGACCTGTGCTAGCTGGTTCAGGTAAGTCAATTATTTGCATTTTGCCATTACGATAATATCACTCAAGGTTATATTTAGGTTCCAAGTTTACTTTTTTATTCCCTTTTCTTTTTTTCTGTTTTGGTTATTTGTATCATTTCCCTTTTTCCTTTTAGGTCTCTGGTGAACTATTTCAATTGTTTATTCAATTTTTAATCAAAATTTTTTTAAATGATAGTAATTCTCGCTCTTGCTTAAAAGTCTTATATACTATGGGCTACTGTTGAATTATTGGCAAATTGGAGAGGTGCCTAAATAAAAAGTGGGAGTAATATGGCTTCTATTTTTATTGTTCATTTTTATGCTTCTCTTTTATGATTTTTTTTTTTTTTTTTTGGGTGCTTGGGTTGTGATTAAGTGTTTTTTTTTTCTTTTTTTGGTCCATAGATAAATATATATATATATATATATTCTCTCTCTTAAACTAAGGTTTGGCTCTTAAATGTTGAGGAGATGCTTTATTTTTGGTAGTGTAGTTGTATTTTTTTATGTTTATCAAAATTTAGCTCAGTTTGTAAAATAATTTATGGCACGCTTACTGTTATAAGTACAATAGGAGATAATCTTTGTTCTACTAACGATTCAAAATAGACATTGCAAACTTAAGCTGCGGTGATATGGTGTTTCTTTACTAAACGAGATTTATGTACTCCGGTTGCCACAAGATTGGGGGGGGAGGGGGGTCATGGATTGTTTGGAATGAGTTTATGAAGAGGGCAGCAGATATATGTATATAAAGAATGAGTTCACAAAATCTTTTATTAAAATTATTAAAAGAAAAACTAAAATTGAATACCAAAACAGATGGTTTACAAAAGCTTTAATTATCCATTTCACCTCCTCTAGCATTTAACAAAATGTCTAATATAATGCTTAGCACTAAAAATATGTTCAATATGTTTTCAAACTTTCATGTCATATACCAAAGTAAAAATATTGTGGAGTGGCATCCATCCAATCAAAATGTGCCATTTAGCTAAAAAAAAAATGCTACGTCA